>NC_092107.1:33651666-33951666 GCF_045679555.1 Salvelinus alpinus
GTGTTAAATGCTGAGCTGTAGTCGATGAACAGTATTCTTACATATGGACCTATTGGGGCGGTAAGCAAATTGGAGTGAGTCTAGGGTGTCAGGTAGGGTGGAGGTGATATAATCCTTGACTAGTCTCTCAAAGCACTTCATGATGACGGAAGTGAGTGCTACGGGGCGATAGTCGTTTACCTCAGTTACCTTAGCTTTCTTGGGAACAGGAACAATGGTGGCCCTCTTGAAGCATGTGGGGACAGCAGACTGGGATAGGGAATGATTGAATATGTCCGGGGGAAAAAAACAGCCAACTGATCTGCGCATGCTCTGAGGACGCAGCTAGGGATGCCGTCTGGGCCGGCAGCCTTGCGAGGGTTAACGCGTTTAAATATTTGACTCACGTTGGCTGCGGGGAAGGAGAGTCCGCCGGTTTTGGTAGCGGCCGTGCCGGTGGCACTGTATTGTCCTCAAAGCGAGCAAAGAAGTTGTTTAGTTTGTCTGGGAGCAAGACATCGGGGTCCGAAACGGGGCTGGTTTTCTTTTTGTAGTCCGTGATTGACTGTCGACCCTGCCACATTCCTCTCGTGTCTGAGCCGTTGAATTGCGACACTACTTTGTCTCTATACTGACGCTTAGTTTGTTTGATTGCCTTGCGGAGGGAATAGCTACACTGTTTGTATTCGGTCATGTTTCCGGGTCACCTTGCCCTGATTAAAAGCAGTGGTTTGCGCTTTCAGTTTTGCATGAATGCTGCCATCAATCCACGGTTTCTGGTTGGGGAAGGTTTTCAATAGTCGCTGTTGGTACAACATCACCGATGCACTTGCTAATAAACTCGCTCAGCGTATACATACATTTTGTTGTTCGACGCTATCCGGAACATATCCCAGTCCACGTGATCGAAGCAATCTTGAAGCGTGGAATCAGATTGGTCAGACCAGCGTTGAACAGACCTGAGCACGAGCGTTTCCTGTTTTAGTTTCTGTCTATAGGCTGGGAGCAACAAAATGGAGTCGTGGTCAGATTTGCCGAAAGGAGGCTTTGTATGCGTCGCGGAAGTTAGAGTAACAATGATCCAGAATTTTCACGCATTCAATATTCTGATAAAATTTAGGGAGCCTTGTTTTCAGATTAGCCTTGTTAAAATCACCAGCTACAATAAATGCAGCCTCAGGATATGTGGTTTCCAGTTTACATAGAGTCCAATGAAGTTCTTTCAGAGCCGCCGCGGTGTCTGCTTGGGGGGGGGGGGGGAATGTGCACGACTGTGATTATAATCGAAGAGAATTCTCTTGGTAGATAACGCGGTCGGCATTTGATTGTAAGGAATTCTAGGTCAGGTGAACAAAAGGACTTGAGTTCCTGTATGTTGTTATGATCACACCACGACCCGTTAATCATGGTCGTTAATCATAAGGCCCTTGATCTTACCAGAGAGATGTTTGTTTCTGTCGGCGCGATGCAGCTACAGCCCAGTTCTCACACACAGGGCTAATTCCCAGTTCTCACACACACACACACACTTACTTGATAATTGCCCAAAGATGCTAACTATTTAAACAACAGGCATTCACTTACATAAGTTACATTATTTTTAACCAGGTCTCTGTCTGTCTGAGGTACACTGCATGGCACTGAGGTACACTGCACTGCAAAAGTATATGGACACCCGTTCAAATTAGTGGATTCGGCTCTTTCAGCCACACCCGTTGCTGACAGGTGTATACAATCGAGCAAACAGCCATGCAATCTCCATAGACAAACATTGGCAGAAGAATGGCCCCGTACTGAAGAGCTCAATGACTTTCAACGTAGGATGCCACCTTTCCAACAAGTCAGTATGTCAAATTTCTGCCCTGCTAGAGCTGCCCCGGTCAACTGCAAGTGCTGTTATTGTGAAGTGGAAACGTCTAGGAGCAACAAGGGCTCAGTCACAGTGATAAGCCACACAAGTTCACAGAACGGGACCGGCGAGTGCTGAAAAAAATGGTCTGTCCTCGGTTGCAACATTCACTACCGAGTTCCAAACTGCCTCTGGAAGCAACAGCAGCACAACAACTGTTAGTCTAGAGCTTCATGAAATGGGGTTCCATGGCCGAGCAGAGTGTAGGCTGGAGTGGTGTAAAGCTCACAGCTATTGGACTCTGGAGTGATGAATCACGCTTCACCATCTGGCAGTCTGACGGACTAATCTGGGTTTGGTGGATGCCAGGAGAACGCTACCTGCCCCAATGCATAGTGCCAACGGTCAAGTTTGGTGGAGGAAGAATAATGGTCTGGGGCTGTTTTTCATGGTTCAGACTAGGCCCCTTGGTTCTAATGAAGGGGAATCTTAATGCTACAGCATACAATGACATTCTAGATTATTCTGTGCTTCCAACTTTGTGGCAACAGTTGGGGGAAGGCCCTTTCAGCATGACAATTCCCCCATGCACAAAGCGAGGTCCATACAGAAATGGTTTGTCGAGAAAAGTGTGAAAGAATTTGACTGGCCTGGACAGAGCCCTGACCTCAATCCCATCGAACACCTTTAGGATGAATTGGAATGCCGACTGACCTCACTAATGCTTTTGGTCCCAGCAGCAATTTTCCAACATCATGAACTCACACATGCAATACACCAAATTAAAGCTACACTTGTTGTGAATCCAGCCAACGTGTCAGATTTCGAAAAGGCTTTACGACGAAAGCACACCAAACGATTATGTTAGGTCAGTACATAGTCACAGAAAAACACAGCCATTTTTCCAGCCAAAGACAGGAGTCACAAAAAGCAGAAATAGAGATTATTAATCACTAACCTTTGATGATCTTCATCAGATGACACTCATAGGACTTCATGTTACACAATACATGTATGTTTTGTTCGATAAAGTTCATATTTATATCCAAAAATCTCAGTTTACATTGGCGTGTTACGTTCAGTAATGTTTTGCTTCCAAAACATCCAGTGATTTTGCAGAGAGCCACATCAATTTACAGAAATACTCATCATAAATCTTGATGAAAATACAAGTGTTATGCATGACATTTTATATAAACTTCTCCTTAATGCAACCACTGTGTCAGATTTCAAAAAAGCTTTACCGAAAAAGCACACCATTCAATAATCTGAGTACAGCGCTCAGAGCCCAAACAAGCCATACAGATATCCGCCATGTTGTGGAGTCAACAAAGTCAGAAATAGCATTATAAATATTCACTTACATTTGATGATCTTCATCAGAATGCACTCCCAGGAATCCCAGTTCCACAATAAATGTTTGATTTGTTCGATAAAGTCCATCATTTATGTCCAAATACCACCTTTTTGTTTGCGCGTTTAGTACACAATCCAAACTGACAACGCGCGGGCAGGTCCAGGCGAAAGTTCAGACGAAAAGTCATATTACAGTTCGTAGAAACATGTCAAACTAAGTATAGAATCAATCTTTAGGATGTTTTTATCATAAATCTTCAATAATGTTCCAACCGGAGAATTCCTTTGTCTGTAGAATTGCAATGGAACGCAAGCTAACTCTCATGTGAACGCGCATGACTAGCTCATGCCACTCTGCCACTCATTCAGCTCCCATTCCCCCCTCCTTCACAGTAGAAGCATAAAACAAGGTTCTAAAGACTGTTGACATCTAGTGGAAGCCTTAGGAAGTGCAATATGACCCCATAGACACTGTATATTCGATAGGCAAAGAGAGGAAAAACTACAAACCTCAGATTTCCCACTTCCTGGTTGGATTTTTTCTGGGTAGAGGGACGGGGGCTGGCACCATGGTGGGTAGAGGGACGGGGGCTGGCACCATGGTGGGTAGAGGGACAGGGGCTGGCACCATGGTGGGTAGAGGGACGGGGGCTGGCACCATGGTGGGTAGAGGGACAGGGGCTGGCACCATGGTGGGTAGAGGGACAGGGGCTGGCACCATGGTGGGTAGAGGGACAGGGGCTGGCACCATGGTGGGTAGAGGGACGGGGGCTGGCACCATGGTGGGTAGAGGGACAGGGGCTGGCACCATGGTGGGTAGAGGGACGGGGGCTGGCACCATGGTGGGTAGAGGGACAGGGGCTGGCACCATGGTGGGTAGAGGGACAGGGGCTGGCACCATGGTGGGTAGAGGGACGGGGGCTGGCACCATGGTGGGTAGAGGGACAGGGGCTGGCACCATGCTGGGTAGAGGGACGGACAGTGGCTGGCATCATGGTGGGTAGAGGGACGGGGGCTGGCACCATGGAGGTGTTGGCGAAGAACTCATCTGCCAGGGTGATGTTTACACCTTGGTATCCCTCAACGACCTAGAGAGGAAAGAATGGATACACACAGGCATACGCACACACACAAAAAGGTGTGATTAATGGTGATGTCTTCATGAGTGAGGCTCACCTCTCCCCTTCACCCTGTCGACCTTCAGATAGAGATCCCACTACACTAAATCTACAGCAATTAAGGCTGCTGTGTGTTCTCTCCTCGCCAGAGAAAAACATTTAAGGAGCTTATCATGGAAGTGAAGAAGTGGATTGGCCTCTTGCTTGTCGATAAGCAGCTCTCCCGCTCCTACCAACAACAAAAAACTTTCCCCAGAGAAATAACGATCAGAAAACTTTCTGAGATGAATGAATATTCAACACAACACCAGGGAGAGGACTAGAGATGGGAGGGGGATAGAGGAGAGGGAGGGAGGGGGTGATTCCATCCTATCCCACAGCTCAGACAGGCTAGAAAGCAGATCAGGGTTTCATTCAATTAGACTGTCTGCTTATACATTTCAGTCATTTAGCAGACTCTCTTATCCAGAGCGACTTAGAGGAGAAATTAGGGTTACTTGCTTTGCTCAAGGGCACATCGACAGATTTTCACCTAGTCGGTTGCATCAGCAGTATATGTATACAGTACTGTATGTATGTAGCTAGCTGTTTTTTATTTAAAATGTAGTTAACTAGGCAAGTCAGCTAAAACGGCCTACCCGTCATCGTGAACACATACAGAGATGGGTATGTACAGGTAACAGACTAAATGAAGGAAACATTTTTGTAAATGAAGGATACCAGAGAGGAAGAGGCGAAGTGAGAGTTTTTAATCCGCACAAAGACTGTCCACGAAAATAAGCGGACGAAGTGAGGAATTTTTCTATGGAGGTCAATGAGATAGTGTCGAATTTGATCAACAGATTGAATTGCTCATTTGCTTCGTGAGGCTTATTTGATCGAATAGAAGTTTTGTAATGGTTAGGTTCTTACGAATCCACTGATATAAACGTGAATGCATGTTGGCAACTTTGACTATATGAGTTGTGCCTGTTGTCATAGAGATCTAACCCGTTTTAGCATGGACATTGAGGGCTTCCACCATTTTAAAGTAGTCAACTGGGTCGGGATTCCTAACAGTTGGAAGCAAATCAGACAATGAAGAAGAAAATTGATTACTTGAAAATGGAGATAGCATCTGTGACAGCATGGGCAGCACCATTAAGGCTATAATGCACAGATACAAAGGTGAGTCGTCTATCTCTATGGCCGGTTGAGGACCCGTGTGGCTCAGTTGGTAGAGCATGGCGCTTGCAACGCCAGGGTTGTGGGTTCAATTCCCACGGGGGGACCAGGATGAATATGTATGAACTTTCCAATTTGTAAGTCGCTCTGGATAAGAGCGTCTGCTAAAATGACTTAAATGAGGTTGTTCATATGTCTGCCCTCTCATTGGTTAAAATGGTCCCACCTGATCTTGGGATCAGGGTTGTGGGTTCAATTCCCACGGGGGGACCAGGATGAATATGTATGAACTTTCCAATTTGTAAGTCGCTCTGGATAAGAGCGTCTGCTAAAATGACTTAAATGAGACATATGAACAACCTCATTTAAGTCATTTTAGCAGACGCTCTTATCCAGAGCGACTTACAAATTGGAAAGTTCATACATATTCATCCTGGTCCCCCCGTGGGAATTGAACCCACAACCCTGATCCCAAGATCAGGTGGGACCATTTTAACCAATGAGAGGGCAGACATATGAACAACCTCATTTAAGTCATTTTAGCAGACGCTCTTATCCAGAGCGACTTACAAATTGGAAAGTTCTTTGAAGACATGTACTTCCATTGTTAGAGTGGGGACTGGAATATCTTGTCAATATAATAGACAATCTTTGGGGATTCAACGTATTTTGAAAGCAGGTACTTCCACATAGGTTAGATTTCTGAATTAATTAAGCAATTAACATCCATCATGCTTAGGGTCATGTACATTGTTTTGTCTACCATGGCTAGAAGAGATCTCAGTGACTTTGAAAGAAGGGTCTCAAAAGGAGCATAGGGGGTTTAAAGTGTGTGTGTCTGTGTGGCTGTGTGTCTGTGTGTCTGTGTGGCTGTGTGTGTGTGTGTGTGTGTGTGTGTGTGTGTCTGTGTGTCTGTGTCTGTGTCTGTGTCTGTGTCTGTGTCTGTGTGTCTGTGTCTGTGTCTGTGTCTGTGTGTCTGTGTGTCTGTGTCTGTGTCTGTGTCTGTGTCTGTGTCTGTGTGTGTGTGTGTGTGTGTGTGTGTGTGTGTGTCTACATTTGTAGAATCTGTGCCGAGATGCATTGAAACTGTTCTGGCAGCTCATGGTGGCCCATCTCCCTATTAAAGACACTATGTTGGTATTTCCTTTACTTTGGCAGTTACCGGCATGTGCTACTGTAGGTTGAATGACAAAGTCCCAAGAGCACATTTACTACAGTAATGTACGCCTGCTTGTATAAACTGTGTAGTAAATTGAATACTACTATGTTTATGCTTGTAAGCCTGTTTGTTGTGGATACCAGGAAATAAATAATGCAAGAGAGAGAGAGAGGGGGTAGAGACAGAGAGGGGGGAGTAGAGACAGAGAGGGGGGAGTAGAGACAGAGAGGGGGGAGTAGAGACAGAGAGGGGGGAGTAGAGACAGAGAGGGGGGTAGAGACAGAGAGGGGGGGGGGGGGTTAAAGAGAGAGTGAGACAGAGAGAGGGGGGAGTAGAGACAGAGAGAGGGGGGAGTAGAGACAGAGAGGGGGGGGGGGGTTAAAGAGAGAGTGAGACAGAGAGAGGGGGGAGTAGAGACAGAGAGAGGGGGGAGTAGAGACAGAGAGGGGGGGGGGGGTAAAGAGAGAGTGAGACAGAGAGAGGGGGGAGTAGAGACAGAGAGAGGGGGGAGTAGAGACAGAGAGAGGGGGGTTAAAGAGAGAGTGAGACAGAGAGAGGGGGGAGTAGAGACAGAGAGGGGGGAGTAGAGACAGAGAGGGGGGGGTTAAAGAGAGAGTGAGACAGAGAGAGGGGGGAGTAGAGACAGAGAGAGGGGGGAGTAGAGACAGAGAGGGGGGAGTAGAGACAGAGAGGGGGGGTAGAGACAGAGAGGGGGGGTAGAGACAGAGAGGGGGGAGTAGAGACAGAGAGGGGGGGTAGAGACAGAGAGGGGGGGGAGGTTAAAGAGAGAGTGAGACAGAGAGAGGGGGGAGTAGAGACAGAGAGAGGGGGGAGTAGAGACAGAGAGGGGGGGGGGTTAAAGAGAGAGTGAGACAGAGAGAGGGGGGAGTAGAGACAGAGAGAGGGGGGAGTAGAGACAGAGAGGAGGGGGTTAAAGAGAGAGTGAGACAGAGAGAGGGGGGAGTAGAGACAGAGAGGGGGGAGTAGAGACAGAGAGGGGGGGGGGGTTAAAGAGAGAGTGAGACAGAGAGAGGGGGGAGTAGAGACAGAGAGAGGGGGGAGTAGAGACAGAGAGGGGGGGGTTAAAGAGAGAGTGAGACAGAGAGAGGGGGGAGTAGAGACAGAGAGAGGGGGGAGTAGAGACAGAGAGGGGGGAGTAGAGACAGAGAGGGGGGGGTTAAAGAGAGAGTGAGACAGAGAGAGGGGGGAGTAGAGACAGAGAGAGGGGGGAGTAGAGACAGAGAGGGGGGGGGGGGTTAAAGAGAGAGTGAGACAGAGAGAGGGGGGAGTAGAGACAGAGAGAGGGGGGAGTAGAGACAGAGAGAGGGGGGTTAAAGAGAGAGTGAGATAGAGAGAGGGGGGAGTAGAGACAGAGAGAGGGGGGGTTAAAGAGAGAGTGAAACAGAGAGAGGGGGGAGAAGAGACAGAGAGAGGGGGGGGGTAAAGAGAGAGTGAGACAGAGAGAGGGGGGACTAGAGACAGAGAGAGGGGGGGTTAAAGAGAGAGTGAGACAGAGAGAGGGGGGAGAAGAGACAGAGAGAGGGGGTGTAGAGACAGAGAGAGAGGAGGGTTAGAGACAGAAAGAGGGGGGGCTTAAAGAGAGAGTGAGACAGAGAGAGGGGGGACTAGAGACAGAGAGAGGGGGGGTTAAAGAGAGAGTGAGACAGAGAGAGGGGGGACTAGAGACAGAGAGAGGGGGGTGTAGAGACAGAGAGAGGGGGGGGTAGAGAGAGAGAGGTGGGGTAGAGACAGAGAGAGTGGGAGTAGAGACAGAGAGAGGGGGGAGTAGAGACAGAGAGAGGTGGGGTAGAGACAGAGAGAGAGGTGGGGTAGAGACAGAGAGAGAGGTGGGGTAGAGATAGAGAGAGTGGGAGTAGAGACAGAGAGAGGGGGGGGGGTTAGAGAGAGAGAGGCGGGGGTAGAGACAGAGAGAGGGGGGTAGAGACAGAGAGAGGCGGGAGTAGAGACAGAGAGAGGGGGGGTTAGAGAGAGAGAGAGAGAAGGGGGTAGAAAGAAAGAGAAGGGGGGTATAGAGAGAGAGAGGGGGGAGTAGAGACAGAGAGAGGGGGGGTTGGAGACAGAGAGAGGGGAGGTAGAGACAGAGAGAGAGATGGGAGTAGAGACAGAGAAAGGGGGGGTAGAGACAGAGAGAGGAGGGAGTAGAGAGAGGGAGAGAAGGGGGTAGAGACAGAGAGAGAGAGAAGGTGGGTAGAGAGAGAGAGAAGGGGGGTAGAGAGAGGAAGAAGGGGGGTAGAGAGAGGAAGAAGGGGGTAGAGACAGAGAGAGAGAAGGGGGGTATAGAGAGAGAGAAGGGGGGGTAGAGAGAGAGACAACGGGGGGTAGAAACAGAGAGAGAAGGGGGTAGAGAGAGAGAGAGAAGGGGGGTAAAGAGAGAGAGAAGGGGGGGTAGAGAGAGTGTGAGGGGGTTAGAGAGAAAGAGAAGGGGGTAGAGAGAGTGTGAGGGGGGTTAGAGAGAAAGAGAAGGGGGGTAGAAAGAGAGAGAGAAGGGGTAGAGAGAGAGAGAAGGGGGGTAGAGAGAGAGAGAAGGGGGTTAGAGAGAGAGAGAGAAGGGGGGTAGAGAGAGAGAGAGAAGGGGGGTAGAGAGAGAGACAGTGAAAGGCAGCGTGTGGTATTGATTTCATATGATAGAGCAGTACAGGGCTTCTAGAGAGAGAAGGGGGGTAGAGAGAGAGAGAGAGAGAGAGAAGGGGGGTAGAGAGAGAGAGAGAGAGAAGGGGGGTATAGAGAGAGAGAGAGAAGGGGGGTAGAGAGAGAGATAGAGAAGGGGGGTAGAGAAAGAGACAGTGAAAGGCAGCGTGTGGTATTGATTTCATATGATAGAGCAGTACAGGGCTTCTAGAGAGAGAAGGGGGGTAGAGAGAGAGAGAGAGAAGGGGGGTAGAGAGAGAGAGAGAGAGAAGGGGGGTAGAGAGAGAGAGAGAGAAGGGGGGTAGAGAGAGAGAGAGAGAAGGGGGGTAGAGAGAGAGAGAGAGAGAGAAGGGGGGTAGAGAAAGAGAGAGAGAGAAGGGGGGTAGAGAGAGAGAGAGAGAGAAGGGGGGTAGAGAGAGAGAGAGAGAAGGGGGGTAGAGAGAGAGAGAGAGAGAGAGAAGGGGGGTAGAGAAAGAGAGAGAAGGGGGATAGAGAGAGAGAGAGAAGGGGGGTAGAGAGAGAGAGAGAAGGGGGGTAGAGAGAGAGAGAGAAGGGGGGTAGAGAGAGAGAGAAGGGGGGTAGAGAGAGAGAGAGAAGGGGGGTAGAGAAAGAGAGATAAGGGGGGTAGAGAGAGAGACAGTGAAAGGCAGCGTGTGGTATTGATTGCATATGATAGAGCAGTACAGGACTTCTAGAGAGAGAAGGGGGTAGAGAGAGAGAGAGAAGTGGGGTAGAGAAAGAGAGAGAAGGGGAGTAGAGAGAGAGACAGTGAAAGGCAGCGTGTGGTATTGATTTCATATGATAGAGCAGTACAGGACTTCTAGAGAGAGAAGGGGGGTAGAGAGAGGGAGAGAAGGGGGGTAGAGAAAGAGAGAGAAGGGGGGTAGAGAGAGAGACAGTGAAAGGCTGCGTGTGGTATTGATTGCATATGATAGAGCAGTACAGGACTTCTAGAGAGAGAAGGGGGGTAGAGAAAGAGAGAGAGGGGGGAGTAGAGAGAGAGACAGTGAAAGGCAGCGTGTGGTATTGATTTCATATGATAGAGCAGTACAGGACTTCTAGAGAGAGAAGGGGGGTGGAGAGAGAGAGAGAGAGGGGGGAGTAGAGAGAGAAGGGGGGTAGAGAGAGAGAGAGAGAGAAGGGGGTTAGAGAGAGAAAGAGAGAGAGAAGGGGTAGAGAGAGAGAGAAGGGGGTTAGAGAGAGAGAGAGAGGGGGAGTAGAGAGAGAAGGGGGGTAGAGAGAGAGACAGTGAAAGGCAGCGTGTGGTATTGATTTCATATGATAGAGCAGTACAGGGCTTCTAGAGAGAGAAGGGGGGTGGAGAGAGAGAGAGAGAGAGGGGAGTAGAGAGAGAAGGGGGGTAGAGAGAGAGAGAGAAGGGGGGTAGAGAGAGAGAGAGAAGGGGGGTAGAGAAAGAGACAGTGAAAGGCAGCGTGTGGTATTGATTGCATATGATAGAGCAGTACAGGACTTCTAGAGAGAGAAGGGGGGTAGAGAGAGAGAGAGAAGGGGGGTAGAGAGAGAGACAGTGAAAGGCAGCGTGTGGTATTGATTGCATATGATAGAGCAGTACAGGACTTCTAGAGAGAGAAGGGGGGTGGAGAGAGAGACAGTGAAAGGCAGCGTGTGGTATTGATTGCATATGATAGAGCAGTACAGGACTTCTAGAGAGAGAAGGGGGGTAGAGAGAGAGAGAGAAGGGGGGTAGAGAGAGAGACAGTGAAAGGCTGCGTGTGGTATTGATTTCATATGATAGAGCAGTACAGGACTTCTAGAGAGAGAAGGGGGGTGGAGAGAGAGAGAGAGAGGGGGGAGTAGAGAGAGAAGGGGGGTAGAGAAAGACAGTGAAAGGCAGCGTGTGGTATTGATTTCATATGATAGAGCAGTACAGGACTTCTAGAGAGAGAAGGGGGGTGGAGAGAGAGAGAGAGAGGGGGGAGTAGAGAGAGAAGGGGGGTAGAGAAAGAGACAGTGAAAGGCTGCGTGTGGTATTGATTTCATATGATAGAGCAGTACAGGACTTCTAGAGAGAGAAGGGGGGTGGAGAGAGAGAGAGAGAGGGGGGAGTAGAGAGAGAAGGGGGGTAGAGAGAGAGACAGTGAAAGGCAGCGTGTGGTATTGATTTCATATGATAGAGCAGTACAGGACTTCTAGAGAGAGAAGGGGGGTAGAGAGAGAGACAGTGAAAGGCTGCGTGTGGTATTGATTGCATATGATAGAGCAGTACAGGACTTCTAGAGAGAGAAGGGGGGTAGAGAGAGAGAGAGAAGGGGGGTAGAGAGAGAAGGGGGGTAGAGAAAGAGAGAGAAGGGGGGTAGAGAGAGAGACAGTGAAAGGCAGCGTGTGGTATTGATTGCATATGATAGAGCAGTACAGGACTTCTAGAGGGACCGGTACCTTGCTTCCTGACTCTCAGCGCACATCGTTACAGAATGACGCTTCACCAAAGGAAAGCATCAGGGAGTTTTTTTGTTTTTGTGTTTGAGGTGATGTCGGGTCCGGGTGTCAGAACCGAGGCAACCGGGGAGGTCTCAGCCGGCTCTCACTCCTCAGGCCGGTTTGTCAGATTTCTGCACCTCAGAGGACGCGACCGGTCCGCTCCTGATCCCCGGGATCGTCCCTGTCGTTGGCGTCCTGCGGCTGGAGCCGAACGCGCCGGGGATACTGTCATATATGCTCTCTCTCCTGCGCTCTAGGTCGCCATGCTCCTGCGCCTCAGCTGGATCGACAGGTTCCCGCGCCTCAGCAGAGATGACCGGTCCTCTCCTGAACCCCGGGATCATCATCTTGGTTGGCGTCCTGCAGCCGGAGCCGCACGTCGGGGAGGGGGTACTGTCACATGTGCTCCCTCTCCGGCCTCTAGGTCGTTAAGGTGGACACCTGTCACCATCGTTACGCCCATTAGCGCAATATGACACTCACCTGGACTCCATCACCTCCTTCATTACCTGCCCTATATATGTCACTCCCCTTCGTTCCTTCCCCAGGCGTCATTGTTTCTGTTTCTGTTTCCTGTCTGTGCGTTGTTCGTGTTTCTTGTTTTGGTTTATGTTGTTTTTTCATTAAAACACTCACTCCCTGAACTTGCTTCCCGACTCTCAGCGCACATCGTTACAAGAATGGTACCACCTGATCTCCTGTCCTCCCGCCTGCCATCCATCTTTGAGGATATTATATTTCCATTCTGAGAGCCGTCACTGGAATATCTTGTAATATAAAAGACAATCTTGCCTTTAATGAACTCTTCGTAAATAAAGTACTACAGTATAAAAGACGTGGGCAGACCCCATGTCCTTTAAAGAGGGCACACCTCTAGCATGGACCAATGGCTGGCCAGAATATGATCCTGGCCATGACATCAAAAACAGTAAAGAACAAAATGCTACATTGTAAAACTGAGAAAATTGCCTATTATAGATTTGAAAAATAATGAAAGATTATCTACAGAGTGAAAACAAAAGGTATATATTTTATAAGAATCAAAATGGAAGAGATATGACAAACCCTGTCCTCATTAGTACCTAATCTGGGAATAGAGATGTACCCACAATGCAACGGGCCAATCTGACCTCCAGGCCCAGGCACCAACTGACTGCTGACCTCTCCCCACCCCAGTGTCACTCAAGCCAACCAACCATCGCCATACAGATCATTAAAGCAATCTAAATATTGTATCAGATTCTTCGGTTTACTTTTTCTCATTCAGAATAAACAGACAGACTGACATCTCATCTGCCATGTTTGTAATTCTGAAGCTCTGGTGGCTTTTCCCCGTTCAACCCCTTTGTTTAACAACCAATAAATAGCTTACCTCAGCTTTCGACAAACAAACTATTCTGTGCGTACTACTACATGAGCGTAAACAATTAGTAAATTGAGCACATTAGCCCAAACACACACCCGGGTCAGCAGTAAATGTTTTCTGATGAGCTGGGAACACAGAGGGTATGTGGGAGGTCAGTTAGCAGAACGCCTAATGATGCCACATGTTTGGATTGAGGATTTTCAACTCAATAAGTAACCATCTTCACACCTCATAGACAGAGAGAGAAAGAGAACAGAGACAAAAAGATAGAGGTACAGGAGAGAGAAATAGATATTAAAAAACTTCAGTCATAACCGTTTTAGAGTTTCAGTGCATTTCCATTTAAATATAAGATTGTACCATACTTCATCACTCTGATAGTACCACTCCTGGCTATGTCCTACCAAATAATCCCATTGGAGTTTTGAATTAAAGAGGCACTGCATGAGGTCTTTATCTTTGTCCATATGTATGGGAATGCTTGGCTATCTATGCTAGTCCATCAGGAGGAGATCACCATCTAATACAGAGAGAGAGACAGTTTATAAATTGTGAGGGAGCGATAAAGAACCACCCAGTTACCCGGCTGACAGCCGTGGTATATCAGACCGTATACCACGCGTATGACAAAACTTTTATTTTTACCGCTCTAATTACGTTGATAAACAGTTTATAAATCGCAAAAGGCACCTTGGGGGTTTGTGGTATATGGACAATATACCACTGCTAAGGGCTGTATCTTGTTTGTTGTTGTGCTGTGTGTTTTGTCATACATTTTTCATCCCAGCCCGTCCCTTTGGTAGGCCAACATTGTAAATACGAATGTCCATAATTGACTTAAATAAAAGGTTAAATATGAATAAAATACTGAGACACTTCCAAAGACATTCATTTTGATTGGAAGGCTTTTTAGAAGACAACACTAAGGCTGGTCGACATGACCAAAATCTCATATCCCGATATAAACTCTGCAAAGAAACGTCCTCTCACTGTCAACTGCGTTTATTTTCAGCAAACTTAACATGTGTAAATATTTGTATGAACATAACAAGATTCAACAACTGAGACATAAACTGAACAAGTTCCACAGACATGTAACTAACAGAAATGTAATAATGTGTCCCTGAACAAAGGGGGGGGGGTCAAAATCAAAAGTAACAGTCAGTATCTGGTGTGGCCACCAGCTGCATTAAGTACTGCAGTGCATCTCCTCCTTACATTTACATTTAAGTCATTTAGCAGACGCTCTTATCCAGAGCGACTTACAAATTGGAAAGTTCATACATATTCATCCTGGTCCCCCCGTGGGAAATGAACCCACAACCCTGGCGTTGCAAGCGCCATGCTCTACCAACTGAGCCACACGGGACTGCACCAGATTTGCCAGTTCTTGCTGTGAGATGTTACCCCACTCTTCCACCAGGGCACCTGCAAGTTCCCGGACATTTCTGGGGGGGAATGTCCTTAGCCCTCATCTTCCGATCCAACAGGTCCCAGACGTGCTCAATAGGATTGAGATCCGGGCTCTTCGCTGGCTGGCCATGGCAGAACACTGACATTCCTGTCTTGCTGGAAATCACGCACAGAACGAGTAGTATGGCTGGTGGCGTTGTCATGCTGGAGGGTCATGTCAGGATGAGCCTGCAGGAAGGGTACCACATGAGGGAGGAGGATGTCTTCCCTGTAACGCACAGCATTGAGATTGCCTGCAATGACAACAAGCTCAATCCGATGATGCTGTGACACACCGCCCCAGACCATGACGGACCCTCCACCTCCAAATCGATCCTGCTCCAGAGTACAGGCCTTAGTGTAACGATCACTCCTTCGACGATAAAAGCGAATCCGACCATCACCGCGGTGAGACAAAACCGTGACTCGTCAGTGAAGATCACTTTCTGCCATTCCTGTCTGGTCCAGCGACGGTGGGTTTGTGCCCATAGGCGACGTTGTTGCCGGTGATGTCTGGTGAGGACCTGCATTACAACAGGCCTACAAGCCCTCAGTCCAGCATCTCTCAGCCTATTGCGGACAGTCTGACCACTGATGGAGGGATTGTGCGTTCCTGGTGTAACTCGGGCAGTTGTTGTTGCCATCTTGTACCTGTCCCGCAGGTGTGATGTTCGGACGTACCGATCCTGTGCAGGTGTTGTTACACGTGGTCTGGGCCTGCGAGGACGATCAGCTGTCCGTCCTGTCTCCCTGTAGCGCTGTCTTAGGCGTCTCACAGTACAGACATTGCAATTTAATCGCCCATCTGCAGTCCTCATGCCTTCTTGCAGCATGCCTAATGCACGTTCACGCAGATGAGCAGGGACCCTGAGCATCTTTCCTTTAGTGTTTTTCAGAGTCACTAGAAAGACCTCTTTAGTGTCCTAAGTTTTTATAACAGTGACCTTAATTGCCTACCGTCTGTAAGCTGTTAGTGTCCTAACGACCATTCCACAGGTGCATGTTCATGATTTATTGAACAAGCATGGAAACAGTGTTTAAACCCTTTACAATGAAGATCTGTGAAGTTATTTGGATTTTTACAAATTATCTTTGAAAGACAGGGTCCTGAAAAAGGGAAATTTCTTTTTTTGCTGAGTTTAGGTCATTTCATATCCCGATAACGATACTGTCACGAACCGGCTCGAAGCCCGTAACAAAAAGGGAGACAACGTGGAGATAAAGAATAACAATAATATATTTATTAACTGAAGTAAAGTAAATACAATTGACAATGGTGTGTGTTTAGTCAGTAGTGTAAGTGAGTGGTAGCATGTATACATGTGATAATTAGGGGTGTTGAAAGGTGCCAAAGCAAAGAAACCAAATAGCCACAAAAATGCCACAACCAAAATCTGTCTGTGTCTGCATGGAGAGAGTCTCAATGAATGGGGAAGAGGTCTATTTACCCCCGGGGACACACCCGGGCCCAGGTGTTTCCCATGTAGCTGACGACCCTCCCAACTCCGCCCACCGGCATCCTAATAAGGAAACAAGAACAAAGAGAGAATACGGCAGACAGAGTGGGAGGGTCGTCACAATACATATCACCATATAGCACATATTCTGTAAATTAAATGAATAAATAGTTGATATAAAATGACCACATGTAAAGGCCTATTTCTTATTACATTTTGAATTATACTCGACAAATATAAAGTACTTACTCATATTTTATTATTTCTCCTTTTTAGAACCTTTGTGCAAATTTTAATTTAAGCATGTAACAAAATACAAAATAATAATGTATAAAATCTAAAAACGTAAATAGAAAACCCTTCAACTATAGTTGCAAACAAAATAAATATAGGCCTAAAATATATATTTTTTTTTAAATATACAGTTGAAGTCGGAAGTTTACATAAACAAGTTTGAATGACTCCAACCACTGTTGGAGTGTTTCAACCACTCGACAAACTATAGTTTTGGCAAGTCGGTTAGGACATCTACTTTGTCTAGTCATGTTTCCAACAATTGTTTACAGACAGATTATTTCACTTATAATTCACCGTTTCACAACTCCGTTGGGTAGGAAGTTTACATACACTAAGCTGACTGTGCCTTTAAACAACTTGGAAAATTCCAGAAAATTATGTAATGGCTTTAGAAGCTTCTGATAGGCTAATTGACATCATTTGAGTCAATTGGAGGTGTACCTGTGGATGTATTTCAAGGCCTAACTTCAAACTCAGTGCCTCTTTGCTTGACATCATGGGAAAATCAGAAGAAATCAGCCAAGACCTCAGAAAGAAAATTGTAGACCTCCACAAGTCTGGTTCATCCTTGGGAGCAATTTCCAAAGGCCTGAAGGTACCACGTTCCTTTGTACAAACAATAGCACACAAGTATAAACACAGTGGGACCACGCAGCCATCATACCGCTCAGGAAGGTGACGCGCTCTGTCTCCTAGAGATGAACGTACTTTGGTGCGAAAAGTGCAAATCAATCTATATCCACAGTAAAACGAGTCCTATATTGACATAACCTGAAAGGCCGCTCAGCAAGGAAGAAGCCACTGCTCAAAAACCGCCATAAAAAAGCCAGACTACGGTTTGCAACTGCACATGGGGACAAAGATCGTACTTTTTGGAGAAATGTCCTCTGGTCTGATGAAACAAAAATAGAACTGTTTGGCAATAATGACCATCATTAAGTTTAGAGGAAAAAGGGGGAGGCTTGCAAGCAGAAGATCACCATCCCAACCGTGAAGCAAGGGGGTGGCAGCGTCAGGGTGCTTTGCTGCAGGCATCACGAGGAAAGGAAATTATGTGGATATATTGAAGCACCATCTCAAGACATCAGTCAGGAAGTTAAAGCTTGGTCGCAAATGGATCTTCCAAATGGTCAATGACCCCAAGCATACTTCCAAAAATGGCTTAAGGACAACAAAGTCAAGGTATTGGAGTGGCCATTACAAAGCCCTGACCTCAATCCTATAGAAAATTTGTGGGCAGAACTGAAAAAGCATGTGCGAGCAAGGAGGCCTACAAACCTGACCCAGTTACACCAGCTCTGTCAGGAGGAATGGGCCAAAATTCACCCAACTTATTGTGGGAAGCTTGTGGAAGGCTACCCGAACCTTTTGACACAAGTTAAACAATGTAAAGGCAATGCTCCCAAATACTAATTGAGTGTATGTAAACTTCTGACCCACTGGGAATGTGAAAAAAAAAAAAAAAGCTGAAATAAATCATTCTCTCTACTATTATTCTGACATTTCACATTCTTAAAATAAAGTGGTGACCCTAACTGACCTAAGACAGGGAATTTCTACTCGGATTAAATGTCAGGAATTGTGAAAAACGGAGTTTAAATGTATTTGGCTAAGGTATATGTAAACTTCCGACTTCAACTGTGTGTGTGTGTGTATGTATGTATGTATGTTTTTATTATTTTTATTTATTTTCATATTTTTGGGGGCTTGACTTTTTTGCAAGTTATTTTGGAATTAATACGTGTCACATATCAATTTGCATTTGGTACCTTGGGTCGAGTGTTAGCACTAACTCACAAAACCCCATTTCTCGACCGTGTAAATTGGGGCCATGTCTTTGCAGATGTAAGTTGTAACGGCAGCTGTTATCTCCTTCCATCTTCATGATTCTTTGCCATATGGTGTGCCGCGGGCAAAAGCCTCTAGAAATGAGTCGGGGGTTTGTTTTGAGCATTCGACTGTACTTTTTTGAGTCTCATCCGTAGAATCTCTCCATACTGTTTCACATGATTCTTGCATAGGTGGTAAGAGAGGTTAGTGGTATTTGAGCCTGTTGTCAGGACCGGCCTGCAGCATATTTTGCAGAGGACGGTTTTTTGGTCCGTGTCAGACTTTTCATATCCAAACCACATCCATGCCACCGAAGTATCCCCTCTTTAAGGTACGAGCTCCGTGCTCTGTGTCACGTTCACTCTCCTCCATGTTTGTGTTGTAAATTTCCTTCCACACGCAAAGCGTCATCCAATTGATGAAAAATATTCCCGTAAAGAGTGTGATTTGCGACACAACGAAATAAACGCATAAAATGCAAATTAATTATTTAAAAATCATACAATGTGATTTTCTGGATTTTTGTTTTAGATTCCGTCTCTCACAGTTGAAGTGTACCTATGATAAAAATTACAGACCTCTACATGCTTTGTAAGTAGGAAAACCTGCAAAATCGGCAGTGTATCAAATACTTGTTCTCCCCACTGTATATCGTCGCCTTACAACACACTGGTCTATATTTGATTGGTGGGAATAGAGCCTACCTGTTTGATATTCTCTGCCAGGAACACAAAGTATGCACTGCAGAATCCCAGCTGTGTCAACACCAGGAAGAAGTTGACCAGGTGCCTAAAACAGGACAGAAGGACAGGACAGGGACACATAAACATGTTAAAATAGCTCTGAAACATCTGGATGGCTTCTACAATGTTAGAATACAGTAGTTCTGTTCTGTACTATTTTACTCTTTAATATTCTATGAGCATCAGGGCATCTTCACTGCTAGTAAGCCATTTTTCTAAAGTAGCAATAATAACCTAATAAGAATCCTGTCTCGACTGCTCCTCTTGCCTGTGCCTAAATATGTTCCTTACTATAGCTGGTGATAGGCTTAACCTAAATTATTCAGCATATGATGTATAATACTGTTACATCTGGTGAGTACACAATGACAAGACATCTAAAGACTCTCTTGAACAAAAGGTACATGTTAACTTAGTTTTCAACTAAATCAATGACGTGGGTATATTACTGCTGTTGCAGTCAGGTAGCATATTACTGCTGTTGCAGTCAGGTAGCATATTACTGCTGTTGCTTACAATAAGTAATGAAATGTCTCATTAAGATATATTGCATTAATGAAGTCAACCTGAAACATTTAAGGGGAAGTGCCAATCAATAATTCTCAGACCACCACTCAAACCTTTTATTGTAACACTACATTAAATGCACTTTTTCCTCATCTAGAATACTAACCCAACCAGTAAGCAGTATATTGGACCAAAACAGCATCTATGAATCTCAAATGAAAGGCTGTGGTAGTCAATTTAAGTGAGTTAAAAATATATATATAACTTATTTACATAAGTATTCAGACCCTTTGCTATGGGACTCGGGAATTGAGCTCAGGTGCATCCTGTTTCCATTGATCATCCTTGAGATGTTTCTACAACTTGAGTTGAGTCCACCTATGTTAAATTCAATTGATTGGACATGATTTGGAAAAGCACCCACCTGTCTATATAAGGTCCCATAGTTGACAGTGCATGTCAGAGCAAAAAACAAGCCATGAGGCCAAAGGAATTGTCCGTAGATTCAGAGACAGGATTGTGTCGAGGGACAGATCTGGGGAAGGATACAAAAAAAAATATTCTGCAGCACTGAAATTACCAAGACTCTTCCTAGAGCTGGTCACCAAACTGAGCAATCGAGGGAGAAGGGCCTTGGTCAATCTAACAGAGCTCCAGAGTTCCTCTGTGGAGATCGGAAACCCTTCCAGAAGGACAACCATCTCTGCAGTACTCCACCAATCTGGTGGTGGCCAGAAGGAAGCAACTCCTCAGTAAAAGGCACATAACAGCCCACTTGGAGTTTGCCAAAAGGTACCTAAAGGACACTCAGACCATGAGAAACAAGATTCTCTGGTCTGATGAAACCAAGATTGAACTCTTTGGCCTGAATGCCAAGCGTCACGTCTGGAGGAAACCTGGCACCATCCCTACAGTAAAGCATGGTGGTGGCAGCATCATGCCGTGGGGATGTTTTTCAGCAGCAGGGACTGGGAGACTAGTCAGAACCGAGGGAAAGATAAACGGAGCAAAGTACAGAGAGATTTCTGATGAAAACCTGCTCCATAGCACTCAGGACCTCAGACTGGGGCGAAGGTTCACCTTCCAACAGGACAACGACCCTAAGCACACAGCCAAGAAAACGCAGGAGTGGCTTCGGAAACAAGTCTCTGAAAGTCCTTGAGTCGCCCATCCAGAGCCTGGACTTGAAACTAATCGAACATCTCTGGAGAAGCATGAAAATAGCCGTGCAGCGACAGTCCCCATCCAACCTGACAGAGCTTGAGAGGATCTGCAAATAATACATGTTCCCTATACCCATCATGAGGATGCTACAATCTAGCCTATGAATTAAAGTTCACAACGCAGGTGTGCAGAGGTCAAGAGAAAAATGAGGTGACAGAGTGGACAGACAGTGACACATTCAATACCGCCTTGCATACTCTTGCCTACATCTAGCTGATATAGGTTGGAATCATTAGTCCAACAGCCGCAAACGAGAATTTCTATTGGAAAAATTCAGGTAGGTTTATCCCCGTTTGCTCCTGTTTAAGAAAAAAAATTCAACAGAATCGGCAGAATAAATACACCCCTGATCACACGTAAACACCGTTCACATTCATTGCAGCCACGTTGTACACCTTCTCGTATCTACGCACTCTCCTCCTCTCACATTTTCCCTTCGCTTGTGGACTTCAATACACAACACATCAGCTGTACGTGACCAGGCGAAAAACCTTTCCAAGCCAAACCATGTCATAACCGCTACACACAGCCTACATCGTTGTCACCAAATCAGCTAAAGTAACATCATAGTCAATATAGCTAATAGAACTAAAGCCCGCTACAATCATGCAGTAACGTTACAGTGTACAGTCAGTAAGCAGTTTAGCACTTAAACCGGCAGGCCCCGGTGGCAATACATTTGTAAAACCAAAAGCTTTCCTTGAGTTCCAGTATTGTGTTGGACAGTCATAGCCAGCTAGCTAACATAGCATCCATATTTCTGAGCTGGGTGTTTGAGTAGACTAAACTAACAAGTTGCATTTGCTAGCTAAGTAAGTGAAAGTGAAAAAAATGACAAAATACCTCTCTCTCCATCTTGCTTCTCTTTCATTTTTTAAGAAATTAATTTGTTTTATCTAAAAAGGATAACTTATTTTTATTAAATTCACTGAGGAAGATGGTCCTCCACTTCCTCCTCTGAGGAGCCGCCACTGGTTAACCATCCCTCCTTTGATAGAAGTCTTTAAATTATGGCTGCGATCCCAAATGGTCTGATATATCATCATCTATTCTTACCATTAGGCCCTTGTTGACCTTTGTCACAGATATGAGAGATTTGAATTGCTTCTAGGGGCGAGTAATCCATTTGGGATCCGGCCTTTTTCCAACACCTTCAGCACCCATTGGCCCCAAGAGTAGTCATGCGACTATATGGGTGATGGGTCATAGGTTGACCCCCAGATGACTAGAGCGTTCTCATCTCACCTTCCAAATCTGGCACTCTTCCTGAAGCACTGGTAGGAGCTGTGCTCCATGGAGAAGGCCACTGTGTCACTGTACCCCAGGGGAGGTCTCTTCAACCTGGGAGAGAAGAGGTACCTGGTCACACATGTGGTGTCACAGAGAGTCACCAAGAGATACAGCGACAAGAGGAAATGGACCACAAGATCTGAGGGAATTAAAAGACAGAAAGTCTCTCTGTCTGAGTCTACTTCTTCTGCTGTCCTATTCGGTCTTGTCAGGTAGACAGAGAGACAGACAAGAGGACAACACAAGACAGAGACTGAAAGAAAGAAGGGGTGATAGATTGCTGGAAACCAGACAGCGGAAGATTGAGACGGCCATCTGAAAGCGAGTACATTACGTCCTGGTTTGGATGAGAAATGGCCGATTACAATATATTACATTACAGTCCCATCACTCTGCTGTGGATAGTCACTCTCTCCGACACTATATTGAAATAATCACAGTGATTAATACTGTGCAGCTGTCATTTGGGGAGACCCAGTTTTTACTTTGCAGTGTCTGTACCACAAACAAGACAATGTTATACTGTAGAGGTCTTCACGGTCGTATCTGGGTCAGGTCTGATAATTGCCACGGGTCTCGGATATGTGCAATTAAAATGTATTAACCTGTCCTCTGTTAATGTAGTGTTTGTGTCATGACAACTGTGCGAGCTGTGTCAGCCGATTGAAGCTCAATAAAATATATAGCTTGTATCCAGCTGAAACTGGTTCTGGCTGCTCACCTCACATACGCCTGCGAAAGAAAGAAAGAGAGAGAGAGACAGAAAGAAGAGAAGGAAGAGAAAGAGTGTAAAAGGACCCTTATGTTTGATTACCCAAATAAAGTTCATCAACTTTTGTGAAGGTTTGGCTATTACTAGGTTTAGCTACAGCAGGCCTATGAAGGCACACAGGCACTCCAGCAGACTCCGACAGTTGAACTTGAGGTGAGGAAGAAGGCCTGCAAGAGTTAAACAATATCATCTTATCTTCATAAAAAATATATTCTGAGCAAAAATAAATGAAGTAGCATCCTTCTGTACGCCTATATCTGAATAGCAGTAGTAGCCTATCTGACACGTACAGTGGGGCAAAAAAGTATTTAGTCAGCCACCAATTGTGCAAGTTCTCCCACTTAAAAATATGAGAGAGGCCTGTAATTTTCATCATAGGTACACTTCAACTATGACAGACAAAATGAGAAAAAAAATTCCAGAAAATCACATTGTAGGATTTTTAATGAATTTATTTGCAAATTATGGTGGAAAATAAGTATTTGGTCACCTACAAACAAGCAAGTTTTCTGGCTCTCATAGACCTGTAACTTCTTCTTTAAGAGGCTCCTCTGTCCTCCACTCGTTACCTGTATTAATGGCACCTGTTTGAACTTGTTATCAGTATAAAAGACACCTGTCCACAACCTCAAACAGTCACACCCCAAACTCCACTATGACCATGACCAAAGAGCTGTCAAAGGACACCAGAAACAAAATTGTAGACCTGCACCAGGCTGGGAAGACTGAATCTGCAATAGGTAAGCAGCTTGGTTTGAAGAAATCAACTGTGGGAGCAATTATTAGGAAATGGAAGACATACAAGACCACTGATAATCTCCCTCGATCTGGGGCTCCACGCAAGATCTCACCCCGTGGGGTCAAAATGATCACAAGAACGGTGAGCAAAAATCCCAGAACCACACGGGGGGACCTAGTGAATGACCTGCAGAGAGCTGGGACCAAAGTAACAAAGCCTACCATCAGTAACACACTACGCCGCCAGGGACTCAAATCCTGCAGTGCCAGACGTGTCCCCCTGCTTAAGCCAGTACATGTCCAGGCCCATCTGAAGTTTGCTAGAGAGCATTTGGATGATCCAGAAGAAGATTGGGAGAATGTCATATGGTCAGATGAAACCAAAATATAACTTTTTGGTAAAATCTCAACTCGTCGTGTTTGGAGGACAAAGAATGCTGAGTTGCATCCAAAGAACACCATACCTACTGTGAAGCATGGGGGTGGAAACATCATGCTTTGGGGCTGTTTTTCTGCAAAGGGACCAGGACGACTGATCCGTGTAAAGGAAAGAATGAATGGGGCCATGTATCGTGAGATTTTGAGTGAAAACCTCCTTCCATCAGCAAGGGCATTGAAGATGAAACGTGGCTGGGTCTTTCAGCATGACAATGATCCCAAACACACCGCCCGGGCAACGAAGGAGTGGCTTCGTAAGAAGAATTTCAAGGTCCTGGAGTGGCCTAGCCAGTCTCCAAATCTCAACCCCATAGAAAATCTTTGGAGGGAGTTAAAAGTCCGTGTTGCCCAGAAACAGCCCCAAAACATCACTGCTCTAGAGGAGATCTGCATGGAGGAATGGGCCAAAATACCAGCAACAGTGTGTGAAAACCTTGTGAAGACTTACAGAAAACGTTTGACCTCTGTCATTGCCAACAAAGGGTATATAACAAAGTATTGAGATAAACTTTTGTTATTGACCAAATACTTATTTTCCACCATAATTTGCAAATAAATTCATAAAACATCCTACAATGTGATTTTCTGGATTTTTTTTCCTCATTTTGTCTGTCATAGTTGAAGTGTACCTATGATGAAAATTACAGGCCTCTCTCATCTTTTTAAGTGGGAGAACTTGCACAATTGGTGGCTGACTAAATACTTTTTTGCCCCACTGTATGTCGGGAACATGGCGCTGGTATATCTCCATCTTTCTCTCCATGGCTAGGCCTAAGCTTGTCTCCTGTTAATTTAGTAAATATGAATATCACACAGTGTAAGCCTAAAGGCCTACAGTATATGCATGCAACGCTGCATTTATCACTCAACTCTCCCGCCAGCTGAACCGTGAGGTAATCTACTATTGCTTTAGTCAAGTAAAAAAACAATAGACTATAAAGTGTAGAATAAATTACACATCGAAACAAGTTTTTTTGTAATTTGTTCTAGGCAGTTTTTAAGGACACGTAACTGTGGATCATTTGACCAATATAGCTTGTTTATTGATGGCGCTGGCAGCGCCCAGTTGGAGGTTTCCTTTACTCTCTCCTTCTTTCTGATCTGAATGGGTGTCTTGGATCTGAACCAGCACGGGTCTGTTTGGGTTTGTTTTCCAAGGTCCTTCTCAGAACGGGTACGACTGTTTTCGGGTACATTCGGAACAGGGCTACATATTTAAATGACGCATATCGGGTCAGGTGAGAAAGCCACGGATCCAAAAGAAGACCTCTAGCTGGTTGTTATCTGCTCTCAGCACTAACCGGTACACACGCTGAGGACTTAGACACAATAAAAAGGTAAATAACTGATAATGATTACATTACAATGTTTCATACTCTCCTCCCCCAACACTCAGTTGGAATACATGACACACTGTTTGTACGTATTATGTGTGGTTAGGGAGGAGGGTTGATGTTGTTGCTAGAGCACTTGTCAGTAGAGTAATGGAGATGTGGGTGGGCCACCTCCAGGGCTCGTTTACACCCTGCAACAGCCAGGAAACACTTAACGCTCCCTTTAACATCTCACGTCTCACGTCTGACCACCCCGTCATTAGATCCGCCAAGGGAAATGACTGCACATTAGCCACCATATTAAGCAGAGCGGTGTGCTCACAGACTTTAAGTGATGCGGAGAGTTAGAGGGAGAGAGACAGCGAGAGAGAGAGCATTTGAGTCGACATAGCGGCTGGGTCCCTTGCGGTTAAGTGTTTTTATTACTGTAATTGTATTGAAAAGGAAAGTATGTGTGAGGACAAACACAACGAGACAGGTGTTGATGACGGCTATGAAACACCATGACACACGAGTGGCTTGTCAGTGAGGATGCTGCTAAGGGAGCCCTAAGGGGGCGGGGGTCTGTGTGTGTGTGTGTGTGTGTGTGTGTGTGTGTGTGTGTGTGTGTGTGTGTGTGTGTGTGTGTGTGTGTGTGTGTGTGTGTGTGTGTGTGTGTGTGTGTGTGTGTGTGTGTGTGTGTGTGTGTGTGTGTGTGTGAGATAGCATGGTTATTACCTCTCGCACAGGTGGTGGCTACAGTGGACCAGGATGTGCATACATTGAACACAGACCACATCCATCAGCACCAGGCAAAGAGGTCCCACCTGAAAAAATAAAAACACAAAGAACAGACTGAGAACATACTGACAGTAATGTCAACACCAACTGAAACCAACTGTGAACCAGATAGGAACACTCATCAGTCCATATTAATGCAAACGCATCAGATATAACCCAGAGAAATAGGCTCACTTACACACGATCAGTAGTGGGATAGCTCTTTGCTATTCTATGTATGTCCGCGAAAACCTCATATCACGTAACGGTGTTGTGATCATTATTTTGTTCTGTTCTGTCATCCAGAAAGAAAATCTCTCCATCATGTGACATGATCACACCATCATCATGAGACAGCACAAAGGAGGGGAGATTATGCAAGAGGACACCACAACATTTTGGGTTCTCTCCTCAACCAATACAATACTAGCACTGGAACACCATCTAGTCTATGGAGCCTGCAGATTCTCTGGGGAAAGTCCAGCAAACGCAACGTAACCTTGGCAACGTGATACATGTGACATGCAGGCTACATCTGTTTCACTGGTAGGGTAACAGTGATCATGTGTGCCTGCTGTTGGTCTGAAGCTAACCTCGTTCTCAGTCTCCATTACAACAGAGCCGGCTGGGAGACGACATTAGTCTGAAGTGTACAAATTGACCTGATTGTCCTTTCAAATAATGACACTTGTCTAGCCTGATCCTATCCTCCTTTTGTCCATTTGGCAAATGGAGAAATCAGGAAATATGTGAGGCTATAAACTGATCTGAGCTCAACCACTAGCCAGTGCCACAGCTGCAAAGCAGGCAGGCACACAGGCAGGTTTGTACCATGGTGCTGAAGCACTTGTGGTGGGGACTAGTTTGATGAACACCTCACTAACTGCTTAACCAGGCCTTGGTTCCGAGAAGAAGCTGCAGCAATCTACGTATTCAAATATAATCTGATAACACACCAATTCCATGACACACACACACACAGTACTTTAAACCAATGTACATGATCATATAATTACGCACTCACATCCATCTGTAAAACTCAGAGATAAGGGTTATGTGCCCAGTCCAGTTAGCAGGAGTATGCAGGTCAATAAACATATGAGTTATTATGACCTTTGGACTCTTGTACGACGCAGAGGTCCAAATATAAAACCCCAAATCAACTTAACATGAGCCAGGATCCACAGCAGGGAATCATTGTCTGTAGACAGAGGAATCTAGCAGGTCCACTGACACCTAACTTTTCCACAACACTGAATTAACACACCTGAAGACTTGGAGCTTAATTCCTACACGTGTATTCATCTGTACAAGACGTGCTAATTTCTGCTCCCATCGTACACACTGGTCCAGTAAACCTAGAAACTGAACTGCTGGTTAAATCAAACAATGGAATGATAAGAATGATCTTGTACATTGGTGTTTTATGTAATCACTTCCAATAAACATTCAGATCACAGATAATGAATACATATTTATGCGTCATCCATAATCATGCCCAGCCCATTACTTTTTCATTAGCGAAATTCCAATTATTTTTACCAACCAATATCAATGATGTATAATGTAATGCTGTAGGGATGACACATCAACGCACAAGTTCTCTCAATAACATTACTCTGCCTCGACTCTAACAAGAGTGTGTGTATTTTTCCTACTTAATAAACCAAACCAATGTACATAAAGCAGTACACAAGGACACTAATGTAATGTAAAGTGTGACCCAGCCCTGTTTGTGTTATGGTGTGAACGGTGTAAGGCTGCAGGTGGTTAAGAGTGTTGGACCAGTAACCAAAAGGTCGCTTGTTCGAATACCCGAGTCGACTAGATGAAAAATCTGTCGATGTGCCCTTGAAGTAAGGCACTTAACACTAATTGCTCCTGTAAGTCACTCTGGAGAGTCTGCTAAATGACTAAAATGTAGTATCACTAATGGGGCATTAGTTACTCACTATGACCCCTGCGTTGCGTACTGCCCTATGACCCCTGCGTTGCGTACTCCCCTATGACCCCTGCGTTGCGTACTGCCCTATGACCCCTGCATTGCGTACTGCCCTATGACCCCTGCGTTGCGTACTGCCCTATGACCCCTGCGTTGCGTACTGCCAGGGGAAGACCCAGCAACCCAATCCCAACGTTTCCCTTCAGCAGGTGGATGAGAGCCTGAGTAAACCTGTGGAACACAGAGAGGGTTAGGGGTACACTCAGAGACCAATGTAATTTGATCTTGAATTTTTTATTTGATCCAACTCAATTCCTCAAGGGCCGCAGTGTCCACTAACACAGTAGAACGGTAAACAACTGGAGCCACTAATAGTGTTTCACGGTTGAGGTGGGTAACTTAAGTCAAATCAAATGTTTTGTCACATGCGCCGAACAGGTGTAGACCTTACCATGAAATGCTTACTTACAAGCCCTTAACCAACAATGCAGTTCAAGAAATAGAGATAAGAAAATATTTACTAAATAAACTAAAGTAAAAAATAAAATCAAAAAGTTGACAAGAAAATGACAAAACAATAACGAGGCTATACACAGGGGGTACCAGTACCAAGTCAATGTGCGGGGGTACAGATTAGTCACTTTACAAATGACCTTGACTATGTATAGATAATAAACAGCGAGTAGCAGCAGCGTTAAAACAAGGGGGAGGGGTGTCAATGTAAATAGTCCGGGTGGCCATTTGATTAATTGTTCCATAGTCTTATGGCTTGGGGGTAGAAGCTGTTAAGGAGCCTTTTGGTCGTAGACTTGGCGCTCCGGTACCGCTTGCCATGAAAAAGCAAAGAACAGTCTATGACTTGGGTGACTGGAGTCTTTGACAAATTTTTTGGGCCTTCCTCTAACACCGCCTAGCATATAGGTACTTTCAGCCCCATCGATGTTAATGGGGGCCAGTTTCGGCCCTCCTTTTCCTATAGTCCACAATCAGCTCCTTTGTCTTGCTTACATTGAGGGAGAGGTTGTTGCAAGGTCTCTGACCTCCTCCCTATAGGCTGTCTCATCGTTGTTGGTGATCAGGCCTACCACTTTGTATCGTCAGCAAACGTAATGATGGTGTTGGAGTCGTGGGTGAACAGAGAGTACAGGAGGGGACAAAGTGTTGAGGATCAGCGTGGCGGAAGTGTTGTTGCCTGTCCTTACCACTTGGGGGCAGCCCGTCAGGAAGTCTAGGACCCAGTTGCAGAGGGATGTGTTTAGTCCCAGGGTCCTTAGCTTAGTGATGAGCTTTGTGGGTACTATGGTGTTGAACACTGAGCTGTAGACAATGAATAGCATTCTCACATAGGTGTTCCTTTTGTCCAGGTGGGAAAGGGCAGTGTGGAGTGCAATTGAGATTGCGTCATCTGTGGATCTGTTGGGGCGGTATGCGAATTGGAGTGGGTCTAGAGTTTCCAACATTATGGTGTTGATGTGAGCCATGACCAGCCTTTCAAAGCACTTCATGGCTACCGACGTGAGTGCTACAGGGCAGTAATCATTAAGGCAGGTAACCTTCGCTTTCTTGGGCACAGGGACTATGGTGGTCTGTTTGAAACATATCAGTATTACAGACTCAGTCAGGGACAGGTTGAAAGGGTCAGTGAAGACACTTGCCAGTTGGTCGCACATGCTTTGAGTACACGTCCTGGTAATCCGTTTGGCCCCGCGGCTTTGTGAATGTTGACCTGTTTAAAAGGTCTTGCTCACATCGGCTACGGAGAGCGTGATCACACAGTCGTGCGGAACAGCTGGTGCTCTCATGCATGCTTCAGTGTTGCTTGCCTCGAAGAGAGAATAAAAGGCATTTAGATCATCTGGTAGGCTCGCGTCACTGGGCAGCTCGCAGCTGGGTTTCCATTTGTAGTCCATAATAATTTTAAATCCCTGCCACATCCAACAAGTGTCAGAGCCAGTGCAGTAGGATTCAATCTTAGTCCTGTATTGAGGCTTTGCCTGTTTGATGGTTCGTCTGAGGGCATAGCGGGATTTCTTATAAGCGTTTGGAACAGTGTCTCGCTCCTTGAAAGCGGCAGCTCTAGCCTTTAGCTTGGTGCAGATGTTGCCTGTAATCCATGGCTTCTGGTTGGGATATGTACGTACAGTCAGTGTGGGGACAACATCGTCGATGCACTTATTGATGAAGCCGGTGACGGAGGTGGTATACTCCTCAATGCCATTGGATGAATCCCGGAACATATTCCAGTCTGTGCTAGCAAAACAGTCCTGTCGCGTAGCATCCGAGTCATCTGACCACTTCCGTATATAGCGAGTCCCTGGTACTTCCTGCATTCATTTTTGCTTGTAAGCAGGAATCAGGAGGATAGAATTATGGTCAGATTTGCCAAATGGAGAGTGAGGGAGGGCTTTGTACACATATCTGTGTGTGGAGCAAAGGTGGTCTAGAGTTTTTCCCCCCTCTGGTTGCACATGTGACATGCTGATAGAAATGAGGTAAAATGGATTTAAGTTTCCCTGCATTAAAGTCTCCGGCCACTAGGAGCGCCGTATCTGGATGAGCATTTTCTTGTTTACTTATGACCTTATACAGCTCATTGAGTCCGGTCTTAGTGCCAGTATCGGTTTGTGGTGTTAAACAGACGGCTACAAATAATATAGATGAGAACTCTCTAGGTAGATAGTGTGATTTACAGCTTATCATGAGGTATTCCACCTCAGGCGAGAAATACCTCGAAACTTCTTTAATATTAGACATTGTGCACCAGCAGTTATTGACAAATAGACACACACCCCTGCCCCGAGTCTTACCAGACGTAGCTGCTCTGTCCTGCCGATGCACAGAGAAGCCAGCCAGCTCTATATTAACTGTGTCATTGTTAGCCACGTCTCGGTGAAACATAAGATGTTACTGTTTTTAATGTCCCATCGGTAGGATAGTCTTATTCGTAGATCGTCCAGTTTGTTTTCCAATGATTGCACGTTGGCCAATAATATGGAGGGTAGTGGTGGTTTACCTACTCGTCGACAAATTCTTACGAGGCAACTCGCCTTCCTCCCCTTTATCTCCGTCTTTTCTTCATGCGGATGATGGGGATTGTGGGCCTCGTCTCAACAAAGCAGTATATCCTTCACGTCGGACTCATTAAAGAAAAACTCTTCATCCAGTTCGAGGTGAGTAATCACTGTTCTGATGTCCAGAAGCTCTTTACGGTCATAAGAGACGGTAGAAGCAACATTATGTACAAAATTAGTGAAAAACAATACGAAAAACAAACAAAATAGCAGTTTGTTAGGAGCCCATAAAACAGCAGCCATCCCCTCCAGCGCCATTACGTGATGCCTTGGTGAGGTAGTTGAGGTGTGTTAACTTACGTGATGCCCTGGTGGCTGTTGAGGTAGTTGAGGTGTTTTAACTTAACTTCTCTAGGGTAGGTGGCAGCATTCTGAATTTTGGATGAAAAGCATGCCCAAATTAAACTGCCTGCTTCTCGGGCCCAGAATATATGATATGCATATAACTGGTAGATCTGGATAGAAAACACTCTAAAGTTTCCAAAACTGTTAAAAAAGTGTCTGTGAGTATAACAGAACTGATTTGGCAGGCGAAAACCTGAGAAAAATCCATTCGGGAAGCAGTTTTCTGGGGAGTTTTGTAGTTTTCTATTCAATGCCATTACAGTATCCATTGACTTAGGACTCAAATTGCAGTTCCTATGCCTTCCACTAGATGTCAACAGTCTTTAGAAATAGTTTCAGGCTTGTATTCTGAAAAATGAGGAAGTAAGAGCAGTCTGAATGAGTGGACCCTAAAGTGTCACAGAGCTTTTTCATGTGCGAGACCGAGAGAGTGCCTTTCTTGTTTACATGTTATATTGACGACGTTATTGTCCGGTTGAAATATTATCGATTATATAGGCTAAAAACAACCTGAGGCTTGAATATAAACATCGTTTGACATGTTTCTATGAACTTTACGGATACAATTTGGATTTTTTGTCTGCCTGTTTTGACTGCGCTTGAGCCTGTGGATTACTGAAGAAAACGTGCGAACAAAATGGAGGTTTTTGGATATAAAGAGAGTTTATCAAACAAAAGCAACATTTATTGAGTAAATTAATGTCTGCTGAGTGCAACCATATGAAGATCATCAAAGGTAAGGGATTAATTTGATCTCTATTTCTGACTTGTGTAACTCTTCTACTTGGCTGGTTACTGTTTGTAATGATTTGTCTGCTGGGCTATGTTCTCAAATAATCGTACGGTATGCTTTCGCCGTAAAGCATTTTTTTAAATCTGACACCGTGGTTGGATTCACAAGAAGTTAATCTTTAAACCTATGTAAAATATGTTTTGTTTTCTGAATTTTTATAATGAGTATTTCTGTATTTGAATTTGGCGCCCAGCAGTTTCACTGGCTGTTGAAGAGGTGGGACGCTAACGTCTCACGTACCCAAGAGAGGTTAAGTGATGCCCTGGCTGTTGCCGAGCTCATAGCGTCTTGTAGGCAGCAGCTCTGGATCTTGGTTCTCTTCAGAGTTGTTCTCCTCCTCCTGCCCTCCTCCACAAGGGTTCTCAATGAGAGGGGTCATCACCTCCATGTCTGGAAGGGTTAACCAGGAGGTTAGAGGTTAAGATCAGTCACTAGTTCATATAGTTTTCCTTAATCTAATGCTCCCTCCAAAACCAAGCCCTAGCCATTAACCCCTAGCCCATAAGCATATGTAATATCAAGGTAATATCTATATTTGTAACACTTTTCATAAAGTGTTTAAGTGTACACTAAGCATACAAAACATTAAGAACACCTGCTCTTTCCATGACATTCAGTGCATTCAAAAAGTATTCAGACCCCTTGAGTTTTTCCACATTTTGTTACCTTACAGTCTTATTCTTATTCCCCCTCATCAATATACACACACAATACCCTATAATGACAAAGCAAAAACAGGTTTTTAGAAATGTTTGCAAATGTATTAAACATAAAAAAGAGAAAAACCTTATTTACTTAAGTATTCAAACCCTTTGAGACAAGAAATTGAGCTCAGGTGCATCCTGTTTCCATTGATCGTCCTTGAGATGTTTTTACAACTTGATTGGTGTCCACCTGTGTTAAATACAATTGATTGGACATGATTTGGAAAGGCACACACCTGTCTATATAAGGTCCCACAGTTAACAGCGCATATCAGAGCAAAAACCAGGCCATGAGGTCAAAGGAATTGTCCGTTGAGCTCAGAGACAGGATTGTCGAGACACAGATCTGGGGAAGGGTACCAAAACATTTCTGCAGAAGAACTCAGTGGCTTCCACCCTTCTTAAATGGAAGAAGTTTGTTACACCAAGAACCCGGCTGGCCAAACTGCGCAATCGGGGTAGAAAGACCTTGATCAGGGAGGTGACCCCCCCCCCATCAACTGTAGAATAAGGCTGTAACAAAATGTGTTCAAGGTCAAGGGGTCTGAATACTTTCCTAATGCGCTGTACATGGGCACTTATGGATGTATCATCTTCAATAGCATACCACCCATAGCATTTACATTTGTCATTTAGCAGACACTCTTATCCAGAGCGACTTACAGTTAGTGCATTCATCTTAAGATAGCTAGGTGGGACAACCACATCACAGTAAGTACAATTTCCCTCAAAGTAGCTATCAGCAAAGTCAGAGCTAGCAAGGGGGGTGCTGTGGGATTATTATTTAAGATACTCTTTGAAGAGGTAAGGTTTCAGATGTTTGGCCAAGGTAATGACAGGGGGCAAAGATCAGTTACACATTCTATTGCAATCCTATTCTTTAACCTTTGAGCACGTTCACTGACGGCAACCTCAAACTCCAGCCACACACAGGGAAAAGAGAAGAGACTATGCCTTGATTTCTTTCTTTGCAAACCTCTTCACGCACTTTACCCTTTCAAGAAACGACAATATCAACATTGTTGCTCCGACTTTCTCTGTTGACAATTGACATTTAATGTCAATGGACTGTTGACATTGAAATACTACCAGGAAAATGTATTATCAGAGAAGGTGACTCAATTGTAAACTGTAATTGTGTGCTTTCTTTGTCTATGTCTTTGAGAATGTTTTCTTGACACTAAGAGCTGGTCTAAGGCTGAGGCAGCACAGAGGTGTAATTTTTTTCTAGAGCAAGTGAGAGGATGTGGCTCACTCACACTGTTGGAACAATTTAGAGAATGCTTCAACTGCCTGTCACAGATCGATTTAGCCCACTTAAACTAGTCCGCTAACGTTCTTCACTAACATACAAAGAAGAACATTGAGGTGGAAACTCAAGGCTATAAAGACACTTCAACAGGGACTCTTTCATTTCACTGGATCCAATATTTTTCCTTCAGCAACTGATCCATAGGAATCTCTAACAAGCAGATACAATGCAAAAAAAATGGACGAAGATGGCATACAAAGTGTTGGAACCAGGAGTGTTAGTCAACAAGCTTTGAATGTTGAGTATAAGTCAAATCAAATCAAATCAAATTTTATTAGTCACATACACATGGTTAGCAGATGTTAATGCGAGTGTAGCGAAATGCTTGTGCTTCTAGTTCCGACAATGCAGTAATAACCAACAAGTAATCTAACCTAACAATTCCACAACTACTACCTTACACACACACACAAGTGTAAAGGGATAAAGAATATGTACATAAAGATATATGAATGAGTGGTGGTACAGAACGGCATGGCAGATGCAGTAGATGGTATAGAGTACGGTATATACATATGAGATGAGTACTGTAGGGTATGTAAACATAAAGTGGCATAGTTTAAAGTGGCTAGTGGTACATGTATTACATAAAGATGGCAAGATGCAGTAGATGATATAGAGTACAGTATATACATATGAGATGGGTAATGTAGGGTATGTAAACATTATATTAAGTGGCATTGTTTAAAGTGGCTAGTGGTACATTTTTACATAATTTCCATCAATTCCCATTTTTAAAGTGGCTGGAGTTGAGTCAGTATGTTGGCAGCGGCCGCTAAATGTTAGTGGTGGCTGTTTAACAGTCTGATGGCCTTGAGATAGAAGCTGTTTTTCAGTCTCTCGGTCCCTGCTTTGATGCACCTGTACTGACCTCGCCTTCTGGATGATAGCGGGGTGAACAGGCAGTGGCTTGGGTGGTTGTTGTCCTTGATGATCTTTATGGCCTTCCTGTGACATCGGGTGGTGTAGGTGTCCTGGAGGGCAGGTAGTTTGCCCCCGGTGATGCGTTCTGCAGACCTCACTACCCTCTGGAGAGCCTTACGGTTGTGGGCGGAGCAGTTGCCGTACCAGGCGGTGATACAGCCCGACAGGATGCTCTCGATTGTGCATCTGTAGAAGTTTGTGAGTGCTTTTGGTGACAAGCCGAATTTCTTCAGCCTCCTGAGGTTGAAGAGGCGCTGCTGCGCCTTCTTCACAACGCTGTCTGTGTGGGTGGACCAATTCAGTTTGTCCGTGATGTGTACACCGAGGAACTTAAAACTTTCCACCTTCTCCACTACTGACCCGTCGATGTGGATAGGGGGGTGCTCCCTCTGCTGTTTCCTGAAGTCCACAATCATCTCCTTTGTTTTGTTGACGTTGAGTGTGAGGTTATTTTCCTGACACCACACTCCGAGGGCCCTCACCTCCTCCCTGTAGGCCGTCTCGTCGTTGTTGGTAATCAAGCCTACCACTGTAGTGTCATCCGCAAACTTGATGATTGAGTTGGAGGCGTGCATGGCCACGCAGTCGTGGGTGAACAGGGAGTACAGGAGAGGGCTCAGAACGCACCCTTGTGGGGCCCCAGTGTTGAGGATCAGCGGGGTGGAGATGTTGTTACCTACCCTCACCACCTGGGGGCGGCCCGTCAGGAAGTCCAGGACCCAGTTGCACAGGGCGGGGTCGAGACCCAGGGTCTCGAGCTTGATGACGAGTTTGGAGGGTACTATGGTGTTAAATGCTGAGCTGTAATCGATGAACAGCATTTCTCATATTACTGTGCCCAACCTTTCCGGTTACTGTATCACCAACTGAATTTTTCTATGCCCAGATGTACCCCCCATGTGCATTTTATGAGTAGGCTATGGTCTCTAGGCAAAGTTCCCCCAGGGGTCCAAGTACCCCTTGTTGGGAACCTAGTCTAGCACCAAAAAAGATGCTACTGTGATGGAGGGAATAAATAGTACGGATGCATCCGTTTCCACCCAAACTTTGATATGACGGTTGTTCAATTTAATTCCAGCTAGTTCCAACTCCTAAATTATAGCGTCATCGGGATCATCATCATTCCCAGAGAGGCTAGTAGCTACCTAGCTGTTGTGAAGGCATCCTCCACCGGGCATCTGGGCAGCAGTCGCCACAGACAGTCCTGTCACTGTGCTGTGGTTAGCCCTGGCCGGGAATGGGCGAGATGGGTAGGCTTGCAGTTGGCCTACGGACACGATAATATAAGGAAACATCAACAATGTTATTGGATCGCTATTGACGCGTTTTCTTGCTCGTACTCACCAGCAAGCTTCCGTAATATTAAAGACATTGTAGCTAAATAAACTAATAGAAGTTTAGGCTTATAGCCTAATATATTGCAACGTATCTAAATAGAACGTGCAATTTAGTCGATTTGCAGTTAAAGGTAAGGGCTAAAATATGCCGTCAATGTAGCAAACGATGTAAACCAGTGTTATTGTTGGTCGGGCGAACAGACAAGAAATAGAAACGTAGCCTAAACCAGCTGTCAAATCAGTAGCCGTGCTATCATGGATCAAATGTAACAGAGACAGCAATGTTATCAATATAACGTGGCCATGTGAATTATGTTAGTTAGAGCTAGTTACATTGTAGTCAAATCAGTCATAAGCATTGTGGGGTTTCTGAATGGTCCTACCAAACTATCTCGCGGTTCAGAGTCAGGGCAAAGATAACTTGCTACTGTACTTCGGTTGAAAGCTCTGTCAAAGCCCAGACGTTCCTGTGCAACTGCGCGCACTCGATACGTTATTTTTGTATGGATGTTGAAATGACGGGAACACTTCCATTGAGATTATGAATTCATAGCTGTCCTCTTTGGATACAATTTCATTACCAGGTTGAAAAATTCATTCTCCGGATTAGAAGGTGTAGCACAGCACATTTTCCTTAGCCGACGATAAATGTGGAAAACGTCACACCCGCTATAATAGTCAACCCGGGAGGGGGGTCTTAAAGGAAAAGTGTTCACATATTTACGATTCCACTTGCAGTTCTGAAAAGTTATTTCGCTTGTGCCTGAAGTAGGCCTAATTAGAGTTGGGTTGACAGTCCTCAACTCTTCACCCATGGCTGGCTGAGTCCCTTGCAGTCCCTGTACAAGACTGATGGCATGCCAGCGGAACTAATGCCCTGTTCCCATATTGGTAAAGTACAGTACAGCAGTGTTTCCCAACCCTGGTCCTCGAGTACCACCAACGGTACACATTTTTGTTGTTGCCCTGGACAAACACACCGCATTCAGCTCATTGAGGGCTTGATGATTAGTTGAATCGGGTGTGCTTTTCCAGCGTTACAATAAAAAACTGTGTGTACTGTTGTTAGCACTCAGGACCAGGATAGGGAAACACTGCAGCCTGGTCTCAGCCTAGACGTAACATAGTACATGTAAATCCGGGACACGCAGCAACATATTGAGCTTTTGGGGCACTCAAGTTGGTGGCAGAACAAGGGGAGTTCTTATAGAATGCCAGCAAAAAAAGCCTCTAGTTACATGTTGCTTATGAGTTAAGTTTACACTACTTTTGAATTATAATTGGATTTTAAGGCTCATATGAATGTCCTGCTTAATACAATGTTTGTGTCATCATTGCAAATCAACTACATTATACTCTTTTTTTTAAACTAAACTTCAAGCAGTAAAATGTCTGTTTGGCCAGCTTTTGCTACAGCCCATATCAATGAGCATTAGCATTCTAGCTAACAACTGCTGCATCCAAAATAGTTATTTTGCAAAGATCACAACCAAATATAATCTTAGCAACTTTTCAGACAAGAATCAAAACATCATTGTAAGCATATGAGCACCCCAAAAAGTTATTTTTGTTTACAAGTAATAAAAACGTAAATCTAGGCTATGTTGAATGGGCGCAGATGGCGATTGGCTTTCTTACTGCCGCCAAGAGTCGCATGCATCTGTGTGTGACATCAGTGTGTCGTACTGAAAAAGGGACTATACTATATGCATTTATGTACACAATAATACAAAATGCTCTGAGACCAGGTTGCAGCCCAGCCAGCAAGAACAACAACATATGGAATATGTCAAAAATGCTGATGAATGAACAGATTTTAGCTGTGAAATAGGCAGCTGATCACATATTGACCATACAATGTTATTGATGTTTCGTGCAAACAAACAATTGAATTCCCAGAATGAAAAATGGTCTCTTACACTGTTATGTACTGTCACCTACTGTATGTGCAACTGAACTCTCTGTTTGAGCCTATGGCTTGGGGGTTAATGTGAGGGCAGTAATTTAGTGATGATGAAAGCTGAACATGGTGTTTTATTACCATCAGGTGCATAATAATGACATTGTAACATACTGCTACAAGTTTTTCTATGATTGACTCTCACAAGGTTGTTTTCCATATTATTCAGTGTCCTAGTGAGGGGAGAGAACAGCACTTTCACCAAGAGGCCTACAGTACTGTATGTCCTGACATATCCAAGAGGTTGGTTTCTGAGAGAGGTCTACAGTACTGTATGTCCTGACATATCCAAGAGGTTTGTTTCTAAGGAGAGGTCTACAGTACTGTATGTCCTGACATATCCAAGAGGTTGGTTTCTAAGGAGAGGTCTACAGTACTGTATGTCCTGACATATCCAAGAGGTTGGTTCCTAAAGAGAGGTCTACAGTACTGTATGTCCTGACATATCCAAGAGGTTGGTTCCTAAAGAGTGGTCTACAGTACTGTATGTCCTGACATATCCAAGAGGTTGGTTTCTGAGAGAGGTCTACAGTACTGTATGTCCTGACATATCCAAGAGGTTGGTTTCTGAGAGAGGTCTACAGTACTGTATGTCCTGACATATCCAAGAGGTTGGTTTCTGAGAGAGGTCTACATTACTGTATGACCTGACATATCCAAGAGGTTGGTTTCTGAGAGAGGTCTACAGTACTGTATGACCTGACATATACAAGAGGTTGGTTTCTGAGAGAGGTCTACATTACTGTATGACCTGACATATACAAGAGGTTGGTTTCTAAGGATTGCATTGTGTCCATGACTTTATGGCGTAGATCATAATTCTTATGATTTCTTGGGGGTTTGACACTGTGCTGGGGTGCTATCCTCAGATAATAGTATGGTTTGCTTTTGCCGTAAAGCCTTTTTGAAATCTGACACAGAGGCTGGATTAAGAAGAAGTTTATCTTTAATCCTATGTATAACACTTGTATCTTTCATCAATGTTTATGATGAGTATTTCTGTCATTTGATTTGGCTCTGCAATTTCACCGGATGTTATTTGAGACAATGCATTACTGAACATAACGCGCCAATTTAAACTGAGGTTTTTGGACATAAAGAGGGACTTTATTGAACAAAACAAACATTTACTGTGTAACATGGAGTCCTGGGAGTGCCACCAGAGATCATCAAAGGTTAGTGATTAATTTAATCGCTATTTCTGACTTTTGTGAGCCCTCTCCTTGGCTGGAAAATGTCTGTATGGTTTTTGTGGCTAGGTGCTGTCCTAACATAATCGCATGGTGCACTTTCGCCGTAAAGCCTTTTTTAAATCTGACACGATGGCTAGATTAACAAGAAGTTAAGCTTTAATTTGGGGTATTGCACTTGTATGAAAGTGAAATATTTCTAAAAAATAATAATTCATTTCGCGCTCTACCATTTCATCGGATGTTGTCGAAACATTCCGCTAGCGGAACCCCTAGCCATATTAAGAACAAATTCTTATTTTACAATGACGGCCTACCCGGCCAAACCCTCCCCTAACCCAGACGATGCTGGGCCAATTGTGCGCCACCCTATGGGACTCCCGATCATGGCCAGTTGTGATACAGCCCAGGATCAAACCAGGGTCTATAGTGACACCTCTAGCACTGAGATGCAGTGCCTTAGACCGCTGTGCCACTCGGTAGCCCTTATATGGGTGCCCTGCATGGTTTTAAACTGTATGCTTTAGTAAATTAATAAAGATAAATCAACTAGTGAACACTGACTCTGTACTCCTTAATATACTAGCCATTTTTTCTCATCACTATCAACAAATTAAGAAATGGCACTCAGAGTCAGTCATTCTATGTGTTTTCAAAATTTGGGCAAATATTACATTTAGCGAAAGTGTATTTATCCAAATTGAAATAAATCTGCTGCATACAGAATCAATCGGCTTATTATAATAGTTTTGATTCATTGAGCGCAAAATACATAATTTGAGTCAATCAGACCTCAGAAAATAAATTGTAGACCTCCACAAGTCTGGTTCATCCTTGGGAGCAATTTCCAAACGCCTGAAGGTACCACGTTCATCTGTACGAACAATAGTACGCAAGTATAAACACCATGGGACCACGCAGCCGTCATACTGCTCAGGAAGGAGACGCGCTCTGTCTCCTAGAGATGAACGTACTTTGATGCGAAAAGTGCAAATCAATCCCAGAACAACAGCAAAGGACCTTGTGAAGATGCTGGAGGAAACGGGTATAAAGGTATCTATATCCACAGTAAAACGAGTCCTATATCGACATAACCTGAAAGGCCGCTCAGCAAGGAAGAAGCCACGGCTCCAAAAACGCCATAAAAAAGCCAGACTACGGTTTGCAACTGCACATGGGGACAAAGATCTTACTTTTTGGAGAAATGTCCTCTGGTCTGATTAAACAAAAATAGAACTGTTTGGCAATAATGACCATTGTTATGTTTGGAGGAAAAAGGGGGAGGCTTGCAAGCCGAAGAACACCATCCCAACCGTGAAGCACGGGTTAATGTTGTGAGGGTGCTTTGCTGCAGAAGGGACTGGTGCACTTCACAAAATAGATGGATCATGAGGAATGAAAAGGATATGGATGTATTGAAGCAACATCGCAAGACGTCAGTCAGGAAGTTAAAGCTTGGTCGCAAATGGGTATTCCAAATGGACAATGACCCCAACCATACTTCCAAAGTGGCAGTATGGCTTAATTAAGGACAACAAAGTCAAGGTATTGGAGTGGCCATCACAAAGCCCTGACCTCAATCCTATATAATATGTGTGGGCAATACTGAAAAAGCGTGTGCGAGAAAGGAGGCTTACAAACCTGACTCAGTTACACCAGCTCTGTCAGGAGGAATGGGCCAAAATTCACCCAACTTATTGTGGGAAGCTTGTGGAAGGCTACCCGAAACGTTTGACCCAAGTTAAACAATTTAAAGGAAATGCTACCAAATACTAATATAGTGTATGTAAACTTCTGACCCATTGGGAATGTGATGAAAGAAATAAAAGCTGAAATAAATAATTCTCTCTACTATTATTCTGACATTTCACATTCTGAAAATGAAGTGGTGATCCTAACTGACCTAAGACAGGGAATTTTTACTAGGATTAAATGTCAGGAATTGTGAAAAACTGAGTTTAAATGTATTTGGTTAAGGTGTATGTAAACTTCTGGCTTCAACTGTATATATTTTGTCCATATATTCTGCTTATTGTCTGTCTGTGTATTCTGTTTATTGTGACAGCACCATTCCAACAAGTCAAATTCCTGTAATGGAAATGTATTTGGAAAATTAAGGTGATTCTGCTCTATACTCTCTCTTGTCTTTGAAATCCGGTTTCATTTGAAACGTCTAATTCATTCACAACAGTCCTCTAAAAAGAATCAGACTTTTAAAATCCATGAATCAGTTTTCTGGCACATCTAAGATTTAATGTCCCTTCAGAGTACAGCGCTTCTCTAAAATTGAATTTGCTCTGTGCATTTGTCGGTTCAATCGGCATGTAAAATCAAATCAGTTTTCAGCTGAGCTGACTAAAACAGAAGGCCTAAACAGTTGCTACAGGCCAGACACATTATGAAGATATGACTAGACTAGGTAGATTATTCAAGCCCCAGACACTTAATGACAGTATAAAAATACACATTATCTGTAACAATAGATTTTCAAATGTTTTGAGCTGCTCCCTCCTAATGTGAAGGCTTTTCACTACAGCAGTATCTGACCAAGTCTCTCTGTGCTCTTGTGCATGTCAGTGCGTGTGCGTGTCACCTTCATGAACTTCATGAGATTAATATTGATAACAAAACTGTTATTCTAACAGCTTTTCCCGTTTCTTATCTTCCCAATTAGAGAGATATGAATCAGACAAAAATTTGCTATTAGCATTTACAACATTACAAACTAGCTTTAATATGTTAAACCTTGGAGAGTTAATCTTGTAAGGAGTTCTTAATTGAATGATGGTTGAATTATAGTAGTTGTATGAAGGTAAGACCCAGATGCAGACAATGTTGAATTAACAATGGTTTAATAATTCAACAGGGGCAGGCAATAGACAGGGCAAGGCAGGCAGGGGTCAGTAAACCAGAGGTGGAGCAACGGTACCGGACGGCAGGCAGACTCAGGGTCAGGGCAGGCAGAGGTCAATAATCCAGAGGTGGGGCAAAGGTATAGGTCGGCAGGCGGGCTCAGAGTCAGGACAGGCAAGGGTCAAAACCAGGAGGGCGAGAAAAAGAGAGACTGGGAAAAGCAGGAGCTGAGACACAAAACCGCTGGTTGACTTGACTAACAAGACGAATTTGCAGCAGACAAACAGAGAACACAGGTATAAATACACAGGGGATAATGGGGAATATGGGCGACACCTGGAGGGGGGTGGAGACAATCACAAAGACAGGTGACACAGATCAGGGTGTGACAATTTGCGGATAATTGTAGACTAACAGTTCAATTTTATTATTGAAACCTGCTTTTTCAGAGGTCAACAAGTTTAGATTTGCAGTGTAAAAACTTGCAGGCCAAGTACCCCTTTTTAAAATGTTCACCTAAAATGACATACCCAAACTGCCTGTAGCTCAAGCAAGGATATGCATATTCTTGATACCACTTGAAAGGAAAAACTTTGAAGTTTGTGGAAATGTGAAATTAATGTAGGAGAATATAACACATTAGATCTGGTAAAAGGTAATACAAACAAAAAAACATGAAATGCAAGAGAAAGGCCATACTTTCAGATAGGAGTCTAGGTGTAATTTAGGTGTTTGCCATCAGATGGCAGCAGTGTGTGTGCAAAGTTTCAGACTGATCCAGTGAAGAATTACATTACTGCACAATATTTTGTATCAGGAGTTTGCCCAAATGTGCCAATAGATACATTTTCAAGTACACAACTATAGAGAACATACAAAAATGCTATAAATAATAAAACATTTAAGATTACACACTCCTAGGAATGTCATACATGATGGATCATTAGCTTATACACTAACTCTCACACATCTAGATGGCCGCTCAGGGTGGTTGGGGAGCTAGAGACAGCAGTGGGGTAAAACTGTAGACACCAGTTCCTACATTTGAACATAAAAATGGATTTTATCAAACAAACGATGCTACATTTTATCTCTGGGACCCTCGGGAAGACAAATAAGAGCAAGATTACTGAATGTAAGTACATTATTTACCTTCAGAGGTGAATGTGTCAAACCAGTTGCCATGATAAAAGTTGTGTGTTGTTGTGCACTCCCCTCAAACAATAGCATGGTGTTTTTTCACTGTAAAAGCTACTGTTAATTGGACACTGCAGTTTGATTAACAGGAATTGAAGCTTTCTGCTCATATAAGACATGTCTATGTCCTGGAAAGTTGGCTGTTGTATACAACGTCATTCTAGTCATATTAGCGCATGTTAGCAACAATTGTCCAGGTTTAGGGACACCCATCCCGTAGAGGTTAAAAGTCTTTCATTATATTTGTTTAGCAAACTTAGCTGAGGGCAATGACCAACAATGGAAAGCAACAGTGTTAACAGTGATTCCACCTCATTTGTAACAGCATTGAACCTGATAACAGCATTTATGTTTAAATACACTCCCTCAGGGTAGTCATCTATTACAACAAGAAACAAGTTCATTTAAAACAAAATGGAGTGAAGAAAAGCTATCAGTACCAAGTTTTATATCCAATACTTGTTTGCTTCTTACAATTGGAAATTCATTGGTTGTGAAAGAGCGAGATAGAGAAATGCTATCAGAGAGACATTGAGACGGTGTGGTAGAGAGACTAACACTTTGATTTTATTGAACCTTCATTTAACTAGGCAAGTCAGTTAAGAACAAATTCTTATTTACAATGACGGCCTACCCCGGCCAAACCTGGACAACGCTGGGCCAATTGTGCGCCGCCCTATGGGACTCCCAATCACGGCCGAATGTGATGCAGCCTAGAGTGCTACAGAGAGATAGAAAGACAGAGGAGGACAGAGTAAGGATACTGTTGTGCCCTTTTGACCCTACCATGCCCGACCCAAACCTTACTATGCTAGTTTGGATATTTTCTTTTCACATTGACTTTTCTAGAATGGTTCTGTGCCTCAGTTGTGCTCTTGAAAATGCAGGTGGGAGCCACAGAGAGAAACACTGAAAAATAAACTGTTTTGAAACTGATATAGAGGAACAGAGAGAAATCTATGAAAAAGTAACTCCTATGGCCATGGCAAAACCTGCTTGGGGTCACTAGCTTCACCCCTATTGGGATACACTTTAAATTAGGCTAGACTATCTCTACACTACTTTACCTGCTCCTGTCTGTGGAGACAAATCCAAACTTTGTAATTAACTTCCTTGAACCGAGGCTGAACAAACAGCCTTTTCCTTATTTCATACTCATGTCTTTTAAATGCTCTTTGAGCAAGACCAGAAAAACTATAGAATTTCATCCTCCCGCTTCTCTCCCTCAAACTGTAATTTCTCGCATCTCAAGAGCCAGACAAATTAGAGAAGGAAAAGAGGACATTTAGGGACCCCCAGCCAAATTCGGCGACTTATCGCGTTTGCAATTGGAATTACCTTCTGTAATGATAATGAAACGTGAATTTTCAGCCTATTGCAATTTTAATTAAAGCCTATTTCCCATTAATTAAAGGTTAAATGTAATTGTACTCGTGGCTGGTAGCTGGTTCCGCTTGCAACTGGATGGTCTCGTCTAGCCGGAGAATGCCCATGCACCCCTGAAATGGACCTCCAGGGATTGATCTAGCCTGAGAATGCCCATGCACCCCTGAAATGGACCTCCAGGGATTGATCTAACCGGAGAATGCCCATACACCCCTGAAATGGACCTCCAGAGATTGATCTAACCGGAGAATGCCCATGCACCCCTGAAATAGAACTCCAGGGTTTGATCTAACCGGAGAAAGCCCATGCACCCCTGAAATAGAACTCCAGGGTTTGATCTAACCGGAGAATGCCCATGCACCCCTGAAATAGAACTCCAGGGTTTGATCTAGACGGAGAATGCCCATGCACCCCTGAAATAGAACTCCAGGGTTTGATCTAACCGGAGAATGCCCATGCACCCCTGAAATAGAACTCCAGGGATTGATCTAGCCGTAGAATGCCCATGCACCCCTGGAATAGAACTCCAGGGATTGATCTAGCCGGAGAATGCCCATGCACCCCTGAAATAGAACTCCAGAGATTGATCTACCCGGAGAATGCCCATGCACCCCTGAAATGGACCTCCAGGGATTGATCTAACCGGAGAATGCCCATGCACCCCTGAAATGGCCCTCCAGGAATTGATCTAGCCGGAGAATGCCCATGCACCCCTGAAATGGAACTCCAGGGTTTGATCTAACCGGAGAATGCCCATGCACCCCTGAAATAGAACTCCAGGGATTGATCTAGACGGAGAATGCCCATGCACCCCTGAAATTGACCTCCAGGGTTTGATCCAGACGGACAATGCCCATGCACCCCTGAAATGGACCTCCAGGGTTTGATCTAGACGGAGAATGCCCATACACCCCTGAAATTGACCTCCAGGGTTTGATCCAGACGGACAATGCCCATGCACCCCTGAAATGGACCTCCAGGGTTTGATCTAGACGGAGAATGCCCATGCACCCCTGAAATAGAACTCCAGGGTTTGATCTAGACGGAGAATGCCCATGCACCCCTGAAATAGAACTCCAGGGTTTGATAATAATGAAGCTTCTCATTTTCCTCTTCCTTTATTTTAATTCATCTAGCTACTCCCCATCCTGTGTACATTACACATGTCACTGGGAGAAAGTGTTTTTTATTCCCCAAACGTCCTCTCAGCTTGTGTCTGTAGCAAAAGTGAGTTTAATCTAACACCACACAAGTTGAGGCTGAAGTAGGTTCAAAAAGTGGGCACACAACTTGACTGCTAGAGCCAAGGTAAATGTGATCGATCAGGGTTTCGAAACTTGGGTCTTCTGTGTGCCCCAAGACTGTGTTATCCCTCTGAGCTAAACCACACACAGAACTCCATGACAGTCTAAGACAATCCCTTTGAAGTCTGACTCACTGTAAACCCACACGCAAAGCACCAAACAAAGTAAGTTGTGTGTTGGGGGAGCGTGCAGGGTGACACTCAGAAATATCTATTCATTTCTACTTCAAAGCAAATGAAACCTTGACGGGAGAGACGGTAGTGTGTTTACCTTCAAAGGACTGCAGGGACTATCTGTGGGAGTTAATATGAAAAAATACATTATTTGATCAATTAGGATTAATACATGATTTCACAAGCACCTATTGATTTACTGAAATACTTGACAAAGTCATAATTTCTTTAGAGTAAACTTCATAAAACATACTTTTTTTTACATTATCAAGAGCAAGAGCCACGTTTGTGTCTCATTGAGAGAAGAAAGTTGAACTGACCAAGTCAATCCTATTGTTGAATCTGTGGTCGTTAAATATAAAGAGGGTTTGAAATGTTTAAGTTTGTTCAATTATTTAACTGTTTAACTGGGGGGGGGGGCTTGATTAGCCATCTCCTCCACTGAAATCTGCATGCATGGCTTTAGTAGAGAAAAGATGAGTCAGTGGTTTTACTTTGAGGGCCAGTTTCCTGGACCCAGATTAAGCGTTGTCCTGCTGATTTTCTATTGTGCGTACTTTTTAATCCAGGAGTAGGCTGAATCTAGGTCTGGGCAACTGGCAGTGTTTCTATACCGTCATTATAAACAGCCCTTTATTCAAGGATTAAATTCTACATTGACTCCTGGGAGTTCCCGGGGGTGTCGGACATCAATATCTTTGACCATTGTGGGGGATTAACATTCATATTTTCATTCTCATGGGGTGGGCTTAATGAGCTTTGGATGCGCCTAGCCCCCCCCCCCCCCCCAGATGTGTCAAGGGGCAATCAATTCAGAGTGCAGCAAGCTTCTGCTCCAGTTGAGCTGTTAACAAATTGCTCAGTCATTTACTCTATCCTGTCTCCTGCTGTTTTCTGTTTTCAAAGGAATAAGTATTTCATACTCATATTCTTCTCTATAAAAGCCTTTTCAAACGTAATAGTTTGGAGAGCTCTGATGGTGTGAAATGTGTCTCCTGCTGTTTTGAAAGTAATCAAAGCATCTCTAATGTTCTCTTATTCATTAAAAGTCTCTTGAAATTGCATCATTGGTCCCATTATAAAAGTCACGCCTCCACAAAGGTGTTAGCCGTGAGCAGGTAATTCGTGTTCCAGTGCCAACAACCCTAATTCCCTGGCTATGAGCTGACTAAACTGAGCACCCTCTGAAACAAACAATAGGACTTTGCCTGTGACAAGCTAATTATGAAACGCCACAACTCAGCCGGCACTATAATGAACCAATTTACTAAGAGAGCAACACGACCCTGCCTGTAATTAACTGATTGGGAAACAGCAGATAGTGCTCCGTGCGTATTTAGACTTTCACAGCAGAGCTGACTGGTGAGCTGCTGTGACGTACACTACCGTTCAAAAGTTTGGGGTCACTTATACATTTCCTTGTTTTTGAAAGAAAAGCAAATTTTTTGTCTATTAAAATAACATCAAATTGATCAGAAATACAGTGTTGACATTGTTAATGTTGTAAATGACTATTGGAGCTGGAAACAGCTGATTTTTAATGGAATATCTACATAGGCCCATTATCAGAAACCATCATTCCTGTGTTCCAATGGCACGTTGTGTTAGCTAATCCAAATGTATGTTTAAAATGCTAAATGATCATTAGAAAACCCTTTTGCAATTATGTTAGCACAGCTAAAAACTGTTGTTCTGATTAAAGAAGCAATACAACTAGCCTTTAGACTAGTTGAGTATCTGGAGCATCAACATTTGTGGGTTCGATTACAGGCTCAAAACGGCCAGAAACAAAGAACTTTCTTCTGAAACTCATCAGTCTATTCTTGTTCTGAGAATTGAAGGCTATTCCATGCGAGAAATTGCCAAGAAACTGAAGATCTGGTACAACGCTGTGTACTACTCCCTTCACAGAACAGTGCAAACTGGGTGTAACCAGAATAGAAAGAGTGGGAGGCCCTGGTTCATAACTGAGCAAGAGGACAAGTACATTAGAGTGTCTAGTTTGAGAAACAGACGCCTCACAAGTCCTCAACTGGCAGCTTCATTAAATAATACCCAGAAAACACCAGTCTCAACGTCAACAGTAAAGAGGCGACTCCGGGATGCTGGCCTTCTAATCAACCTACCAGGGTGTTTACAAACATTACAGGAACAAGATCATCCACATGTATCGATCACATTTTTACTAATACTGTAGAACCTAGCTCTAAAGCTGTATCCGTACTCATTGGATGCAGTGATCACAATATAGTCGCTATATCCAGGAAAGCCAAAGTTCCGACAACTGGGCCTAAAATAGTGTATAATACAATTTTGCTGTGACTCTTATGTGGATGATGTTAAAAATATTTGTTGGTCTGATGTGATTAATGAGGAGCATCCAGACGCTGCATGAATTTATGAAATTGCTTCTTCCAATTATTGACAAACATGCACCTGTTAAGAAACTGAGTGTTAGAACTGTTATGGATCCATGGATTGATGATGAATTGAAAAACTGTTTAGTTTAAAGAGATGAGGCAAAAGGAGTGGCTAATAAGTCTGGTTGCACATCTGACTCGCTTACTTACTGCAAATTTAGAAATGATGTGACTAAACTCAACAAGAAGGAGAGACTGTATTATTAAGCCAAGATCAATGACATGAAGAATGATGTAAAAAAAAAAAACTTGAGTACTTCAAATAAATTATGGGCAGAAAGACAAATTCAACTTCATTTTTCATCACAAAACCATTTTATGTTGCCAATTATTTTAATTATCATTGGCAAAGTGGGCAAACTTAGGCAGAAAATGCAATTGTATTCATGCATAAAAAAAATAATGAAAGAAAAGCAGTGCAAGTTTGAATTTTGTAAAGTTAGTGTGGGATAATTGGAAAAATTATTGTTATCAATCAATAATGACAAACCTCCTGGCATTGACAACTTAGATGGAAAGCTACTGAGGATGGTAGCTGACTCTATAGCCACTCCTATCTGTCATATTTTTTATCTGAGGAAAGTCTTTGTCCTCAGGCCTGGAGGGAAGCCAAAGTAATTCCGCTACCCAAGAGTGGTAAAGCGGCCTTTACTGGTTCTAACAGCAGACCTATAAGCTTTCTGCCAGCTCTTAGTAAACTATTGGAAAAAATTGTGTTTGACCAAATACAATGCTATTCCGCTGTAAACAAATTAACAACAGAATTTCAGCATGCTTATAGAGAAGGGCACTCAACATGTACTGCACTGACACAAATGACGGATGATTGGTTGAAAGAAATTGATAATAAGAAGATTGTGGGAGCTGTACTGTTAGATTTCAGTGCAGCCTTTGATATTATTGACCATAACCTGTTGTTGAAAAAATGTATGTGTTATGGCTTTTCAACCTCTGCCATATCGTGGATTCAGATTTGTCTATCTAATAGAACTCAAAGAACTCAAAGTTTTCTTAAATGGAAGCTTCTCAAATATCAAACATGTAAAGTGTGGTGTACCGCAGGGCAGCTCTCTAGGATCTCTACTCTTTTCTATTTTTACCAATGACCTGCCACTGGCATTAAACAAAGCATGTGTGTCCATGTATGCTGATGACTCAACCACATACACATCAGCAACCACAGCTAATGAAGTCACTGAAACCCTTAACAAAGAATTGCAGTCTGGTTTTGGAATGGGTGGCCAGTAATAAACTGGTCCTGGACATCTCTATAACTAAGAGCATTGTATTTGGTACAAATCATTCTCTAATGTTCTAGACCTCAGCTGAATCTGGTAATGAATGGTATGGCTGTTGAACAAGTTGAGGAGACTAAATTACTTGGTGTTACCTTAGATTGTAAACTGTCATGGTCAAATCATATAGATTAAATGGTTGTAAAGATGGGGAGAGGTCTGTCCGTAATAAAGAGATGCTCTGCTTTTTTGACACCACACTCCAAAAAGCAAGTTCTGCAGGCTCTAGTTTTATCTTATCTTGTCTTATTGTCCAGTCGTGTGGTCCAGTGCTGCAAGGAAAGACCTAGTTAAGCTGCAGCTGGCCCAGAACAGAGCTGCACATCTTGCTGTTCATTGTAATCAGAGGGCTGATATAAATACTATGCATGCCAGTCTCTCTTGGCTAAGAGTTGAGGAGAGACTGACTGCATCCCTTCTTGTTTTTATAAGAAACATTAATGTGTTGAAAATCCCAAATTGTTTGCTTAGTCAACTTACACACAGCTCTGACACACACACTTATCCCACCATACATGCCACCTTTTGTGTGGACCCCAGGAAGAGTAGCTGCTGCTTCTGCAACAGCTAATGGGGATCCCAATAAAATACCAAATACCAAAAAATAATATTGTGACCCATCTCTGTTACATAGCCAATCATGTAGCTTGGTAATTGGATGCCAAGTGGGCAATGCATGACATCTCTATTAGTGCCTTAGAAAATGTAGCATAATCAGAGCGTCATTATCAATAGGGTGAGCACACATAAGGAGTTACACAACTGAATGTGGGTCATTCTTAAATGTTATTATAGGTCATGGTTAAAGGACCAGTGCAGTCAAAAACATGATTTCCTGTGTTTTACAGTGTACATATTTCCACACTATGAGGTTGGAATAATACTGTGAAATTGTGAAAATTATGCCTTTTTAGTGTAATAGCTGTTTGAAAAGACCGCTTGAAATGTCAGCCTGTTTTGGTGGGATGGAGTTTTGGCCTGCCTGGTGGTAAATTAGTTAATAGACCAAACCTCTGTTTTCCCCTCCCAACTCAGACCACTCACAGACAGTCCAAGCTAAATTCTTGCTTGAGAAATTGCTATTTTTGTTTATTTTTGACCATTTTAATTGAAAACAATCACAGTAAGGTACTTAAATGTTACCCAGAAATGATTTGATATTGAGATAAAATCAGCTGCATTGGGCCTTTAAAGGGTGGTTTAGATAAATCAAAAGAGCTTTTACAGTTGTGTGAACAATAGGAATAAATGCATTTATCATTTACTAATAATTTCCATATGTGTAGTAAGCCATATGATATGGTTTATAAATATTAATAATGGAAGTTAAGTGGGTATTTCTTTATGATTCACGTATACATGTATCAGACACGGGATAGCACAATACAGACATTTGTTTATATTTAAACAGTTTTTTGGGGAGTATTAAACATTTTTATTTTGTGTGAAGTTAGCTATCCTGGGGGATAAATAGAAAGTAAATGTAATGAGTAGAAACAAACAGAGTTTTATGAACTAATAATTATATATTTTTATGATACAAATATAATACCCTGGAAAATAAAGTTTATAGTCTGATTTGGAGAGAATAGCTAAGAGCATAAATTATTGATGGGAATCAGGTTTCCAATCCCAGAGCTACCATGGATGAAACAAAAGTGAGAGAAAGAAACGCAACAATGGACCCGAACACTTCTACATCACTAGATTAAAATGCTGTCGGGTGTCTACTGAATACTCTTTGATGGGAGGACAATTCACAGACAAGAGAAAACAACATCATAGAAATCCCTGGCCTTATGTATCTGTGGTGTTGTATTTCTTGGTTGGTTTGGCAACCGTGTGCTTTATCAGAGAACCTAGCTTTACCCAGGTGTGCACACACTGCATTCAGAATTTGAAGGTAGAATTGATTTGTTGACTTTGAGCTCTTGCAAGGAGACCTTGAGGATGTTGTGAGGTAAAAACGTGTCTTCTGGCACCACCTGCTGACTACTACACAACATGACATCTGGTTGGCGCTAGAACTCTAGACAGGAATCACAAGTTTGTTATAATCCAAAGTAAATCATGTTTACTTTTTTCTGATAAGTCAGCTGTTCAGAGAAGAGTGAAAGCATACATAGTGTAGTCCTTATAGATAAGTGTTTGGGACCCCACAAATGTAGTATTTGTAATTGTATCTGCATGCTACAGATGTGGAAGACTGATGTAGAATCCTTTATGCAGATCTGCCTGTTTTATGATACAGTATCAGAGTATCATTAAAATAAGGAAAAGATTGTATTAATAATAATAATTAGATTGTTATTATAAGTGTATTGCTGTGCAAATGTGTTGCCTATTTTATATGTAACCTTTATTTAACTAGGCAAGTCAGATTAGAACAAATTCTTATTTACAATGACAGCCTACCGCGGTCCAACCCGGACAAAGCTGGGCCAATTGTGTGCCGACCCTATGCATTAGGCCGGACTAGGACATCATACCTGATGGTCATACACCAGAGGCTAAACATGAGTGAATTCACAGCCAACAACAGAGACACATTTTGTGACCAGACTACTACCAAGTGCATTGAAAGAATTGAGGAAGGAATTTGTTTCCTTTGTTCATGTGAATATTATGAAGATAACAACAAGAGATTTCGCAGATGCAGGAACACAGAGGCAGACTCACCACCAGAATAGAATGGTCGGTCCAGATTAGTAGCTCAGTCCTGAGTAAAGTTTGAAGTGATAACTCCCTCTAAAACTCTCAGTCACCAGACAGACAGTCATCTAAGTGTTATTAGACCACAGCTTCTTCAGCTAGCTAGGCTATAAACCAATACCACGTCACATGGATTAGATTAACCTCTAGGTAAATCACCAGGCTACAGGCCTTGATATTATAGATAGTTCTCCCTTATTTTGCTCAAACTGTGTGTGAAAAGATGTGGCCTTTTTACAGTGTCACCTAAAATGAAGGACTATATCTATGGACTAGTTCTAAATAGGAAGGTAGCCCTACTATGTGTCCTTTGAGTGAGGGGAAGTCCTTAAGTAATTATGTCACTGAGGTTTACTTTATTTGGATAGGACCCCTGAGTGAAGGGACAGACTGATACAAGAGTCCTGCTGACTTGTTTTACAGAATCCTAATTCCTAGTGTCCCACCATGATTAAAGTGTGTTTCACTATGATGTATTTTCTATGACCACTGCATTCCAACACAAATCTGTTCAACATATTTGTTTTGTTTTATAATAGAAACTGCCTTGATATCCCTGCGTTTACCTGTGAAATCATGTACTACGAATCCCCAAATGAAATTGCTCAATTTAGTAAAAAGGTAGTCCATTGTGGACATCAAACCTGTCTTCAAATTGAAGTTCTTCTTCTTCTGAGATTTTTATATGGCAGTTGGCAACCAAAAAGTGCATTAACGCCACCAACTGGACTGGATTGTAATTCCATTACACTGTGAACAAAAGGGGAAATAAAATCACCCTTCCATGTCCAACTAACCCTTCACTCATTAACACTCACCAACCCATTCCACTACTTTAACCCTATCTGCTCCTACACCATGCTAATGGCCTGGGAGGACAGGACACCACCACTCAACACACCCTGTAACTGTTCTGAAGTTAAATCTCGTACAATCAAGTAGCCTACTTCTCTGCAGATGCCACCACAACATCTATTTTCTGTGATTACATTCCACTTCTGCGGTACAGTTGATAACCACTGCTATAAAAGCTAAGCAAACCTTATTGAAGCATATATCACTCATTGGCCTATCCCTCTGCGCTTTTGTACCTTTTTCCTCCAGCATTTTCACAAGGTCCTTTGCTGTTGTTCTGGGATTGATGTGCACTTTTCACACCAAAGTACGTTCATCTCTAGGAGACAGAACGCGTCTCCTTCCTTAGCGGTATGATGGCTGCGTGGTCCCATGGTGTTTATACTTACGTACTATTGTTTGTACAGATGAACGTGGTACCTTCAGGCATTTGGAAATTGCTCCCAAGGATGAACCAGACTTGTGGAGGTCTACAAAATGTTTTCTTGGCTGATTTCTTTTGATTTTCCCATGATGTCAAGCAAAGAGGCACTGAGTTTGAAGGTAGGCCTTGAAATACATTCACAGGTACACCTTCAATTGACTCAAATTATGTCAATTAGCCTATCAGAAGCTTCTAAAGCCATGACATAATTTTCTGGAATTTTACAAGTTGTTTATGTATGTAAACTTCTGACCCACTGGAATTGTGATAAAGTGAATTATAAGTGAAAAAATCTGTCTGTAAACAATTTTTGGAAAAATTACTTGTGTCATGCACAAAGTAGATGTCCTAACCGACTTGCCAAAACTATAATTTGTTAACAAGACATTTGTGGAGTGGTTGAAAAACGAGTTTTAATGACTCCCACCTAAGTGTATGTAAACTTCAACTGTATCTGCCACTATAAAGCTATAAGTCAGAGACAGACACAAAACTGATAACTTAGCTTAGCTATACATCATAAGAATGTGTCATTACATGTGTTGCCATGCATAAATTACAGTATTGTGATAATCTGATTCCATGTGAGGCTAAGTTATTTACAAGATGCATTCTTTCTCTCACTCATACGAGCTAGCTAGATAGCTAGCTACTTCTCTTTGTCGCTCACACACACATTTACACACAGCTTCAACTTAACATGCTTAGGAAACACCATCCAGTGGGTTAACATTATTTGCTATATAGCTAGCTAGCTAGCTACCTAGGTTAGCTAGAAAAGCGAAGTGGCCCATCTGGTCAGCATCTAAAACAGCTAGCCAAGCTAAATCAAACTTCATGATTTGCGATAAACTTGAGTTTAGCTTGGCTAGCTAGCTAACGTTAATGAGAGATTTATGTTTGAAATGTCTTTATTCTTTTGTAACTTTTGTGAGTGTAATGTTTACTGTTAATTTTTTAATGTTTATGATCTATTTCACTTGCTTTGGCAATGTAAACATATGTTTCCCATGCCAATAAAACCCCTTAAATTGAAATTGAGAGCTAACCACAATGGAGCCGAATTGAATGTAATCTATCTAGCTAACTAGTTTGTTTAACTAGCTGCTGTTAGCATATAGCTTGCTACAGTTAACTCGTTAGCTAGCAATACCAACAAATTACAATACTGAACCAACCAACCAAAACAATTAAGCAATTTTAGCAGCAAGTGATCACAACATCAGACCTCATACCTTCCTTTCTGTCCCCTGGACTACACTTGCTAGTCATTCCACGTAACATAAGCTTCCACTCAACATACCATAGCAATCTGAGCTGTTGCTACACATTGTGTCCCCTACCATCTCCCTCCCTCCACTTCGCCACAACAGTCTTCCAAAGAAGTTTGAACAGAAGTTTGCACTTACAATTGTCCACTCTCCTCCCCTTCTGGATGAGGGCAGTAGTCGGGTGAGTTGCTTCTGTCGTTTGTACATTGCACGTTGTTCACTGTTGCAATTTGTAAAAGTTGAAGTGAACTAGGCTACTTGTAAACGTTAGACAGTGTTGTAAAGTACTTAAGTAAAATACTTTAAAGTACAACTTAGGTAGTTTTTTGGGTATCTGTAATTTACTTTATTATTTATATTTTTGACAACTTTTACTTTTACTTCACTAGATTCCTAAAGAAAAGTATATACATTTTACTCCATACCTTTTCCCTGATACAAAAAAGTACTTGTTACATTTTGAATGATTATCAGGACAGGAAAATTGTGAATTTCACACACTTGTTTTTTTTTTAATTTTCTTTATTTTTATTTCACCTTTATTTAACCAGGTAAGCTAGTTGAGAACAAGTTCTCATTTACAACTGCGACCTGGCCAAGATAAAGCAAAGCAGTGTGACACAAACAACAACACAGAGTTACACATGGAATAAACAAGCATACAGTTAACACAATAGAGAAAAAATAAAGTATATATACAGTGTGTGCAAATGGCGTGAGGAGGTACGGCAATAAGTAGGACATAGTAGCAAAGTAATTACAGTTTAGCAAATTAACACTGGAGTGATAGATGAGCAGATGATGCTGTGCAAGTAGAAATACTGGTGTGCAAAAGAGCAGAAAAGTAAATAAAAACAATATGGGGATGAGGTAGGTAGATTGGGTGGGCTATTTACAGATGGGCTATGTACAGCTGCAGCGATCGGTTAGATAGCTGATGTTTAAAGTTAGTGAGAGAAATATAAGTCTCCAGCTTCAGCGATTAGTCCATTGGCAGCAGAGAACTGGCGGTCAAAGGAGGTGTTGGCTTTGGGGACGACCAGTGAGATATACCTGCTGGAGCGCATGCTACGGGTGGGTGTTGTTATCGTGACCAGTGAGCTGAGATAAGGCGGAGCTTTACCTAGCATAGACTTATAGATGACCTGGAGCCAGTGGGTCTGGCGACGATTATATAGCGAGGGCCAGCCGACTAGAGCATACAGGTCGCAGTGGTGGGTGGTATAAGGGGCTTCGGTGACAAAACGGATGGCACTGTGATAGACTACATCCAGTTTGCTGAGTAGAGTATTGGAAGCTATTTTGTAAATGACATCGTCGAAGTCGAGGATTGGTAGGACAGTCAGTTTTACGAGGGTATGTTTGGCGGCGTGAGTGAAGGAGGCTTTGTTGTGAAATAGGAAGCCGATTCTAGATTTCATTTTGGATTGGAGATGTTTAATATGAGTCTGGAAGGAGAGTTTACAGTCTAGCCAGACACCTAGGTATTTGTAGTTGTCCACATATATATACACGTCCAGAGTAGTGATGCTAGTCGGGTGGGCGGGTGCGGGCAGTGAAGGGTTGAAAAGCATGCATTTGGTTTTACTAGCGTTAAAGAGCAGTTGGAGGCCACGGAAGGGGTGTTGTATGGCATTGAAGCTCGTTTGGAGGTTAGTTATTAACACTGTGTCCCAAGGGCCAGATGTATACAGAATGGTGTCGTCTGCATAGAGGTGGATCAGGGAATCACCCTCACTTATCAAGAGAACATTGCTGGTCATCCCATACTGCCTTTGAGCTGGTGGACTCACTAAACACACATGCTTTGTTTGTAAATTATTGTTGGAGTGTGCCCCTGGCTATCTATATATAAATAAAATAAGGAATTAGAAAATATTTATACTTTTACTTTTGACACACATATATTTTAGCAATTACATTTACTTTTGATACTAAAGCATATTTAAAACCAAATACTTTTAGACTTTTACTTAAGTAGTATTTTACTGAGTGACTTTCACTTTCACTTTATTCATTTTTTATTAAGGTATCTTGCATGTGTCTTGCATGTGCGAACAGCATTTATTCTTTCTATTCCTGTTCCATTCTTCTTTGTTAGAGAGACTATTGGGACTAATCATATGGTAACCATTTCAACAACTTGTTTGTCTAGAAAGGTCTCTGTCATGTGTGTGGTCGGTGCCCTTTGCTCTCGCACAAACACATGATAGGCTAAGTGCAACTCATTATCAGGAAGGTGTTCCTAATGTTTGGTATACTCTGTGTATATTGTTAGCCATAGAAGCTACAGGCAACCTAAGAGACTGCATGCAAGTTAGCTAAATGCAACTGAATCAAATGGTTTTCCTGAGCATAATGAGAATTCAATTGTAGGTTACTGTTTATCCCTCATTCTCTATGACATAGACAAGAAGAGGAAACTGGTCGCAGCCTGTCGGAACACGTTTTGGAGGACACCATGAATAACAAAAAGAGACGGACCATTGCAAAGACGATCAATCCAAAGGTTAGTCAATGGCTCTCTGTAAATCTAAAGTTAAAGGAACATTGTATGTATTCTCTTCATTTTGAAAAACCCACATTGACACATAGATGTTTTATGAGTTATGTGTATTGCTAATTTAATGTAATCATAATGTAACTTTGTAAAGCGTTCATTGAGCCTATACAGTATATAGCCCATATTACGACTAATGTTGATGATTAAACATGTTTTTTCTGTCTTTGAAATCTACTATTCTTATCAAGTGTCATATAAACAATGATGTCGTCAGTCATCTATCATCTAAAAGATCAGTACATTTGGCTAAAGAGCATATTGTTTCTTCTAACAACTTTTTAAACAATACAAATAACACAAACACACATTTTGTGTAGGCCAATTCTTATACGCCATGGTTGGATTTTAGACTAGATGAAACTGTAATAACCCTTATTGTTGCAGAAACCTAAGTGGAACAAGAATCTCCTTGGCACCAAGCCATGCATTAGAAAGATATGGGGCCAACCTTGCCGACTGTCAGCATCCTGTCCCCAGTGTAGGGAGAGGCTTCTGCGTTCCCCCCTCACTGCCACTTCTGAACAGATACTACGAGAACACAACGACCCAACCACAAGCAACAGAGAAACGAGTAAGCCATTTAACAGTCCGATTTTTTTGTAAGTGTCAAATGTGTAGTATCCAACTCTCTCTGTCCTCTCTCTAGGTCTAGGAGATCAACCAACCACTGAGCAGACAGAAGCGTCACTACCACTCCCATCTTCTTATTTTTCATCAAACTGCCAGCCTCTCCATTCCTCCATTTCGCCACACCCCCTTCCACCCTGCACTCATCCCCACCTTTTCTCTCTGTCGTCCACAGCTTCACCACACAATCCCTCTCTCCCATCCTCCATTTTATCTGACCCTCCTTCTCTCTTGTCACCCATTTTACCAGTCTCCCCATCCCTCATGTTACCACCACATGCTCCCAGCCATTCCTACATTGCCCAGTCTGGAGGCACTAACTTTGCACCTCAACTCAGCAACAACTTCTTTTCGGGCCCTGTTAATATTAGCATGCCATCTCACCAGAGAGGTAGGTGTATCTGCTATGATTCTAATCAGCATCTGAATGGTTTCTAACAGGCATTTTCATGGTTCATGACATTTTAAAATTACTCATATGAATAACATTAGCTCCATTAGGGAGACCTTGTGCTTTTCTTTCTAATTTCTTATAGAATTTGTCCCTCTCAAATACCAAATGATTTGTATCCTAAACAATATTTATGTTTTGTATATTCCAGTAGACTTGTCACAGGCTCCACAAGGCAGTGATCAAGGGTAAGACAAATATCTTTTTTGCTATTTTAAACAAATATACTTGATAGATTACAGTATATTATGTAAATTACTAGTGTACCTTTAGTAGCAGTAACAGTATTAATAGTAGCAGTAGTAATAGTAGCAGTAGTAATAGTAGCAGTGTTAATTAGTAATAGTAGCAGTAGTAATAGTAGCAGTAGTAGTAATAGTAGCAGTAGTAATAGTAGTAGTATTAGTGGTATTTATTTTTTTATAAATAAAAAATTAAAGTAATTTACAGACATTTTTATCCAGAGTGACTTACAGGACCATTTAGGGTTACGTACCGTGCTCAAGGGCACATCGGCAGATTTTTCACCTCGCCTGCTCGCGGATTCGAACCAGCATCCTTTTGGTTACTGTCACAACATTCTTAAACACTAGGCTGCCTGCCCTGAACTGGATCAAAATGGAGTCATCATTTATATTCCGCATTTAATTGTAGCACCATAAACTGACTGCGTGTTTTTGTTTTCATCCTGTGCCTACAGTAAGTGAAGGTTGGCCTGACATCCTTTTCCTGTATCTGGTGCACATCTAAGCTAAAGCAAAGCAGGCACAAAGAAGACCTACTGCTAAGTAGATATCGATGTTATGCATTACTGGAAGACTTGACAATATGATTATTTGACTTGTGCTATTTGTCATCACCTCATACATACCTCATCTGTGTTTTGTGTCCCTGTAACTTCCTCCTTGCAGAGGATGGTGTCCTACAGAGAGTCAAAGCGAATCTTAAAGCCAGAATGAAAAGCCGCTGTGAACACCTGTTTGAAGGCAACTCCAGAAATGAAACTCCTCTCAAAAATATTTACACAGAACTCTACATCACAGCAGGAGAGACTGAAGGGGTCTGTAATGAACATGAGGTGTTGCAGATCGAGACAGCATCCAGAACATGCACATCAGAAGACACTCCTATCAATTGCAACGACATCTTTAAACCTTTACCTGGACAGAACAGAATAATCACAACTGTGATGACCAAGGGCATTGCTGGGATCGGAAAAACAGTCACAGTCCAGAAGTTCATCCTTGACTGGGCAGAAGGAAAAGCCAATCAGCATCTGGATTTTATATTTCTGCTTCCATTCCGGGAATTGAATTTGTTCAAAAAGCAGTCCAGTCTTCATAGCCTTCTGTGTGGCTTCTACCATGAACTTGGAGATATAGAGGATGCAAATACAATTGCAGGTTGTCAAGTTCTGTTCATCTTCGATGGTCTGGATGAAAGCCGATTTGCACTTGATTTTAATCAAAACGAAACATTGTTTGACATAGCAGAAGAAGCGCCCATTGATGTCCTATTGACAAATCTCATTAAGGGGAATCTGTCACCAAGAGCTAGCCTCTGGATAACCTCCCGACCAGCAGCAGCCAATAAAATCCCCAGGAAGAACATTACAAAGATGACAGAAGTGCGTGGGTTCAATGACTTGCAGGAGGAGGAGTACTTCAGGAAGAGATTCTGTTCAGATGCAAAGCTGGCCAACAGAATCATCTCACACATAAAGACAACAAGGAGCCTCAACATCATGTGCCACATTCCTGTCTTCTGCTGGATCACTGCTACAGTTCTATGGGAGAAGTTCAGAGATGACTGCAAAGAAATCCCTAAAACCCTTTCTGAGATGTACACACACTTCGTGCTCATTCAGACAAACCTGAAGAACCAGAAGTACCATAACATCGAAGAGACAGATGCGCGGAGGATCTTGAAATCAGATAAAGAAATCATTCTAAAGCTGGCCAAGCTAGCTTTTGAACACCTGACGAAAAGCAATTTCATATTTTATGAGAAGGATCTGAGAGAGTGTGGCATTGACATCAAAAAAGTTTCAGTGCAATCTGGATTGTGCACAGAAATCTTCAAACAAGAGGTTGGGCTCTACAGCAAGACAGTCTACTGCTTTTTGCATTTGACCATCCAGGAGTACTTTGCCGCACTGTATTTGCTTTACTGCTACACAACTGATAACATGGAGGTGCTGAAGTCTTTCCTCAATGACACGTTGGTTGAGGAAGACTCTCTGTTGAGCAAACACGTTGGATACCATTTAGATGCTTCACAGAGAGATGGGCCTGGAGAAAGTCTGGAGTCTGACCAATTGGAATACTGTGAAGAAATCTCCACTCTGGAGGAAGAGCCTGAGGAACATTGTCTTTTGGATGATGAGGCAGTAGAAGGGTCTGACTCTGAGTCTTCAGAGCTGGTTCTACATGAAAAACCAGCCTTTCATGTGTTACTGAAGAGCGCAGTGCTCAATGCCTTGGAGAGTGAAAATGGACATCTGGACATTATGCTCCGCTTCCTTCTTGGCCTCTCACTGGACTCCAATCAGATACTCCTACAAGACCTACTGCCAGAGATGGAGAGCTGTGCAGAGAGTGTTGAGGAAACAAAGAAATACATAAAGGAGATGCTGAGGTATTACAAATCCCCTGAGAGATGCATCAACCTTTTATTCTGCTTGGCTGAAATCAATGACAATACCCTTCTTGAAGAGGTTCAAGCATACTTGAGGCCAGGAAATCATGGAGGAAAAAAGCTCTCACCTGAACAATGCACAGCTCTGGCTTATGTACTAATGTCAACTGGGATTCTGCATGAGTTTGACCCAAAGAAGTACAACACTTCTGAGGAGGGCCAATGGAGGATGATTCCAGTTGTGAAGTGCTGCATAAATGCCCTGTGAGTGTTAAGTGTTAACTTTCACACATACCTGCACATTTGTACAGAAACTAAGTTTGAATGTATACTCACTCTGTATTTACCCTGCCATTATAGACTTTCTAACTGGAACATCACAGAGAAATTGTGTGGAGTAGTGGCTTCAGCTCTCAAGTCATCAAACTCCCCACTGCAAAAGCTGGACCTGAGTTACAATTACCTGCAGAACTCCAGTATGGATCTAATCTGTGCCGGGTTGAGTAGTCAACACTGTAAACTGAAAATATTGAGGTGAGGAATTTTGTTTGTTACACTTTTTGGTGTAATTATATGTAGTCTATTACTCATAATCTGACCATGATTTATTGTCTCCATTTCCAAAGGCTAAATCGATGCAATCTAACAGCGGAATGCTGTTCAGCTTTGGAGTCTGCTCTTAGCTCAGACTCGTCACACCTGAGAGACCTGGACCTGAGTGACAATGAGCTCCAGGATTCTGGTGTGAAACTGCTCTCTGCTGGACTGCAGAAATTGGAAACATTGAAGTAGGCCCTTTTGTTTTCAAAATTAGAAAGGAAAATAGATACGTTTTGAAAATCAGTGGAATCATCACAGTTATATTAGCGGATACCAGTCCAATTTTACTACACAGAAAGCAATCTCACAAATGGTTTGGTACTTAAACATTTGACCATTTCAAGATTTCTCTGACCTCTTCTTGCAGGTTGTCATCCTGTGGCGTGACAAAGGAAGGTTGTACCTCTTTGGCTTCAGCTCTACGTTCAAATATCTCAAACCTGAGAGAGCTGGACCTCAGTGACAATGACCTGTATGATTCAGGCGTGAAGCTGCTGTCTGCTGTACTGGGGAATCCACATTGTAAACTGGAGACACTGAGGTAGTTAACTTATCACCCAATAAGAGATTATGAAATTACCATACACAGCACATTTCATTAGGTTATATTTAGAAATAGAAATAAGTTATCCATTCACATATGTCAAATAAGCAGGTAGATGTCTGCTTTTGAAATAGTGATGTCTTCTCTTTGGAGGCTGTCTGGCTGTATTGTCTCAGAGGAAGGATGTGCTTCTCTGACCTCAGCTCTGAGGTCAAACGCCTCAAACCTGAGGGAGCTGGATCTGAGCTACAATCACCCAGGAGACACAGGAGTGAGACTGCTCTCTGCAGCACGGGAGGATCCACATTTCATACTAAAGTAAATCAAGTAACTTGAAAGTTCTCCTTAGTCCACGGCTAGGCTTAATCTGTGTGTGCAGGTTTCACTGAGTTACAGGTCACTAAATCAATGTTCCTCGGCTTCCCTTACAGTGTGGAACACAATGAAGAGTGCTACTTAAAATCAGGCCTGAAGAAGTGTACGTTTGACATTGTTAACTTATCCTCTTGTCTCCTATATGCATAAATGAATCTTGGCACGTCTACCCTCCTTCCTAACCTCAGTTCTTTCCTGCAGATGCCTGTGCACTCACACTGGACCCTAACACAACACACAGAAAGCTGTCTCTGTCCAACAGCGGAAGAACTGTGATATGTGAGGCTGATGATCATCCGTACTGTCCTCACATCGAGAGATTTGATGACTGTCCTCAGGTGCTGTGTAGAGAGGTTCTGACTGGGCGCTGTTACTGGGAGGCTGAGTGGAGTGGGAGAGCGGTTAGTGTAGGTGTGGCATATAAAGACATGAGCAGGGTTGGAAAAGGACATGACTGTTTGCTCGGTTACAATGACAAATCCTGGAGCCTGAGACTCCTCAAACGCAGACTATATATCTGTCACAATAATACGAACAAGGTCATACCTGTCCCCTCTTCCTGCGCTGACAGAGTTGGGGTGTATCTGAACTCCTCACAAGGCACTCTATCCTTCTACCTAGTCTCCTCTGACACACTGACCCACCTGCACACATTCCACTCCACCTTCACTGAACCCCTCTATCCAGCATTTTCAGTCAATGACTATTCATCAGTGTCCCTGTGCTAGGTCTAGAATGAGGAGTAAAGGAGGGTGATGTTGAATGTTTACTAATAGACTGCTGTTCGTCTGAGTCCATGACAGAGTCAAGACCATATCCTGTTCAAGGTGATCAGTTGGCCCGAGAAAATACATGGAAATACTCAGTTCATATTTTCTATAATGGTTTGATATTTTTTCAGTATATTTAAAAAAATTACAAACATTTCAGTGTTTTGAACGACCTCCATTCCTGAAGTGTTCGTATCTCTGAGGTCCTACTGTATTTATACTGTATATTTCTTATTCAATATAGGAAAGAGGAAGACTTTGTTTTACAGCTTTACGCTAGTTCTGTGAAAGTATGACCTATTCTGTATAATATGTCGTTGCGTTCAGATACAAGGGGAACTTCTCCTTTGTTTTGTTTCTTTACATTGTTCTCAGCGTTCGAGGTGTTTTTATTTTTGAATAATGAAAATGGAAATTAAATCTATTAATTGTACTGTATGCATGATTGTGGTCTTATGTGTTATAATACACAATAAATATGATTTTTAACCAATAAAAAGTTATTTAATTTCTTAATCTCGTTACCTCAAAATGTTTTGTACTTTCATCTCACCAATCCATCCACACTCACTCCCCTGAAGGGTGGACCGTTAAGAATACATACTCGCCCTCGGGGCTGGAGAGAGAAAGAGGGAGAAGAGCGTCAAAGGCTGGGCTCAGCAGGTCTTTTTCAGAGCTGATCTGATAGGTCAAAATACCAATTAGTGAAAAAAAATATCCGAATTGGGCTGCCTGTCTGAACACAGCCTAAGAGTTACACGAAAGAGAGCTCACACAGAGATAGAAGCCGACATATGAAGTCAGCCATGCTTGACTTGCACAGCACCATCTGTCTCCCTCCAACTTTTAATGAGACATGAGGAGACTAGAGCATAGGGAAGAGGCTGGATTCATTCAAGAAGACATCTTGTTTTTAGACTAGAGCCCTTCTCATTGCCTACTGGGTAGTTTTACCACATAGCGGATAGATAGAGGAAGGAAGCAGATATATCCCCAACACACCCTTTGATCACAGACAAGAGGAAACAAAGTAATAGAAATCCCTGGCCTTTTGTATCTGTTGTATTATACTTATTGGTTGGTTTGGCAACCTGTGCTTTAGCAGGGAACGTCGTTTGACCCAGGGGTGCACACACTGCATTCAGAATTTGAAGGTTAAAATTGATTTGTTCAGTTTGAGCTCTTGCAAAGAGGCCTTGAAATGTTAAGGTAAATATGTGTCTTCTAGCGCCCTCTGCTGACCACTATACACAATGACATATAGCTGGTGGCAACAACTCAAGACAATACTCACTAATTTGCAATTAAGAAAGTCATGTTTACTTTTTTGTGGTTAAATCAGCTGTTCAGAGAAGAGTAAAAGCAGCCATGTTGTAGTATTGTCAGTGCTATCTGGGATCCTTGACGTCCCTACCCTAAACTTAACCATCTTAATGTTTTATTTTTTAAATATTAAAACATACAATCTACCTGCAGTGAAGCCGCTCAACATTTACACTACATTCAGTCATCTAGCAGACTCCCATCCAGAACGACCTACAGGAGCAACCAGGGTGAAGCGCCCCGGCCAAGGGCACGTTGACAGATCTCCCACCAAGTCAAAACGGACCCGAACCAGAGACCTATCGGCCACCGGCCCAAGTTCCCAACCGCCATCTTAAATTTAAACTTCAATGTGGTTGGGATGTCCCAAGGGTCCCAGATAGCATGGACTGTTGTAGTACCCACATACTATGACTGTAGCCTCCTTTTGCAGATCTGCCAATTTTATAATACAGTATCAGGGTATTGTTAAAATAAGGAAAATATGATATAATAATGACATTATTAACATTGTATTGTATATAAAAAATATTAACAAAGTATCGTGCAGATGCAGAAAAACAGACCGGCAGACTCACCACCAGAACAGATTGATAGGTCCAGGTTAGTAGCCTATTCCTGACTGAGGTGATAACTCCCTCCAAAACTCATTCACCAGACAGACAGACAGTCATTTGAGTGCTATTAGCTTCTGCAGCTAGCTAGGCTTTAAACCAAAACCACGTCACATGGATTAGATTAACCTCCAGGTCAAGTCACCAGGCTACAGGCCTTGATATTATGCAGATATAGTAGCTACCACTTATTTTGCTGCTGTAAACTGTGTGTGGAAACATATGGCTTTTTTTACAATGCCACTTAAAAGTGGAGGACACGTCTAGGCTGTGACCATATTGTGAGGGGAAGTCCTTTACAACAATGTCAAATGGATTGACTTTGTATAGGACCTTCATGGTAGACAGGGGTCCCCTGAGTGAAGGGATAGACTGACAATGGAGGCCCTTCTGGGCTGGTTTTACACAATTCTAATTCCCACTGTCCGACCATGATTAAATGTGTTTCACCATGATAATATCTTCTCTGACTACTGCACTCAAATACAAAAACATCTTGCTTTATAATAGAACCTGCCTTGCTATCACAGTGGTTGCCTGTGAAATTGTGCAATATAAAACAAATCCCCAAATAAGTATTCTCAATAGAAAATAAACAAATATTTGTTATTATTAAATTAAAATCTAAATGTATATGTATGCTGGAACATTGTTACATTGTGAGAGGCAACCCATCTACCTGGAGCAGCTATTCCCAAAACCGGGGAACACAATGCCGTCGGGAGTACGCCAAATAAAAAAGTGATTCACATTTTTTTTAAATAATAATAATAATACTAAGAAAAAAATATACACTGCTCAAAAAAATAAAGGGAACACTTAAACAACACAATGTAACTCCAAGTCAATCACACTTCTGTGAAATCAAACTGTCCACTTAGGAAGCAACACTGATTGACAATAAATTTCACATGCTGTTGTGCAAATGGAATAGACAAAAGGTGGAAATTATAGGCAATTAGCAAGACACCCCCAATAAAGGAGTGGTTCTGCAGGTGGTGACCACAGACCACTTCTCAGTTCCTATGCTTCCTGGCTGATGTTTTGGTCACTTTTGAATGCTGGCGGTGCTTTCACTCTAGTGGTAGCATGAGACGGAGTCTACAACCCACACAAGTGGCTCAGGTAATGCAGCTCATCCAGGATGGCACATCAATGCGAGCTGTGGCAAGAAGGTTTGCTGTGTCTGTCAGTGTAGTGTCCAGAGCATGGAGGCGCTACCAGGAGACAGGCCAGTACATCAGGAGACGTGGAGGAGGCCGTAGGAGGGCAACAACCCAGCAGCAGGACCGCTACCTCCGCCTTTGTGCAAGGAGGAGCACTGCCAGAGCCCTGCAAAATGACCTCCAGCAGGCCACAAATGTGCATGTGTCTGCTCAAACGGTCAGAAACAGACTCCATGAGGGTGGTATGAGGGCCCGACGTCCACAGGTGGGGGTTGTGCTTACAGCGTGCAGGACGTTTGGCATTTGCCAGAGAACACCCAGATTGGCAAATTCGCCACTGGCGCCCTGTGCTCTTCACAGATGAAAGCAGGTTCACACTGAGCACATGAGCACATGTGACAGACGTGACAGAGTCTGGAGACGCCGTGGAGAACGTTCTGCTGCCTGCAACATCCTCCAGCATGACCGGTTTGGCGGTGGGTCAGTCATGGTGTGGGGTGGCATTTCTTTGTGGGGCCGCACAGCCCTCCATGTGCTCACCAGAGGTAGCCTGACTGCCATTAGGTACCGAGATGAGATCCTCAGACCCCTTGTGAGACCATATGCTGACACATGCACATTTGTGGCCTGCTGGAGGTCATTTTGCAGGGCTCTGGCAGTGCTCCTCCTTGCACAAAGGCGGAGGTAGCGGTCCTGCTGCGTGGTTGTTGCCCTCCTACGGCCTCCTCCACATCTCCTGATGTACTGGCCTGTCTCCTGGTAGCGCCTCCATGCTCTGGACACTACGCTGACAGAAACAGCAAACCTTCTTGCCACAGCTCGCATTGATGTGCCATCCTGGATGAGCTGCACTACCTGAGCCACTTGTGTGGGTTGTAGACTCCGTCTCATGCTACCACTAGAGTGAAAGCACCGCCAGCATTCAAAAGTGACCAAAACATCAGCCAGGAAGCATAGAAACTGAGAAGTGGTCTGTGGTCACCACCTGCAGAACCACTCCTTTATTGGGGGTGTCTTGCTAATTGCCTATAATTTCCACCTTTTGTCTATTCCATTTGCACAACAGCATGTGAAATTTATTGTCAATCAGTGTTGCTTCCTAAGTGGACAGTTTGATTTCACAGAAGTGTGATTGACTTGGAGTTACATTGTGTTGTTTAAGTGTTCCCTTTATTTTTTTGAGCAGTGTATTTTTAAATCTTCATATTTTCACAGTCCATTTATATCTTCCAACGGGGCTATAAATTTGGATGAGTTTTTTTTCTCTCGCCCGAGTAGCCTCGTTTCACTGCCAAAAATAAAATGAAACCATCTAGTGTGTTCAGCGAAATAACAACACAATGTCAAATACAGGTAGCCTAGTCAAATAATTAACATCCAATCACATTAAATGTTACTCTCTCGTGGGAATTCCACTAACGGTCCATATGTAGCCAAACGTATCTGCTGCTCATTCCGTTTGCTCGAAAATTGATAAATGGTTAGAAAAGAGTAAGGCCCGCGTCCATAGAGACACATACCAGCTCTACTGGTAGTACTGCTACTACCAGCAGTACTACACCTGCACCTGTCGACGACACAAGTTGTTCTGCTTTGTTACGTTCCCCAGTTTTCTGTGTTTTGGTATGTATTTGAGTGTGTGTTTCAGGAGATAGCTTCCTGAGTACTCCATGGCTAATTGATAATTGGAGAGCTGACCACGCCCCCTTGTCAAGAAGCAGCTGACACTAATTACCTTTGCCACCTGAGGAAAATAAAATCCAGTGTTCTGTTCAGGAAGAGAGATTTTTTTTGGAGGGAGAGAAATTATTAGAGAGAGAGGATAGGCAGGGAGAGATCATTGAAGGCTGAGGAAGGCAGAGAGTTTGATTTAAAAGAGAGATATTTGCTGAGAGAGGAGGCTGATGGCTTTGGGGTAATTTACTGTGTTAGTTGTTGCTGGGAGCAGTTAGTATATTCTGTGAGTTTGTTGCTCAGTCAGACAGAGCCTCATTGATGTCCTGTGTTTCTGAGTGTTTGTGAAATTGTTAGTAATTGTTCTGTTTCATTTGTTCCCAGGGGGGAAGGAGAAGGCACTTTGGGAGTGCTTAGGCAAGAGGCCCGCGGGCATACATATACCCGTAGTATATTCATTGTCTAGGCACACTAGGTAAGACCTGGGCGGACCACCCCCTGTATTTTGGTTAGGGCACCAGGTGGTGCTAAGATAGGTAAGTAGTGGGTAGGCAGGTTAGATAGGAAAGGGGGAAGTTTTGATATTTACTTTCTTTGCTTTGGTTCCGTCCAGCCCCTTTTCCCCATATTACCGTAAGGAAATAAATCCTAGTAACGGTAAAATCTGCCTTTGTCGTCCTTACTCACGCCTACAGTCCATACCTCTTGCACTTCACAGGGAGTTGAGTTGCAGCAGGGAGTTGCGTTCCCTCTTCTCAGAGGAGTGCGTAACATGCTTCCACGAGCACATCCAATGTAAGCATCAGATATTCTACATTTGTTGTTAGCCCAGCTAGCATGGACACTGAGTTGTGAATCTGATGCAGCCGAATAGCTACTGCCCCCTTACCCGGGAAAGCACCGAACAACAGACAGGGAGGTTGGACCATCGAAGAAGCGCAAATATGATGAGAACTACATTGACTTGGGGTTCACTTACATTGGGAATAGTGCCTTTCCTCAACCACAGTGTGTTATAAACTCAGCAAAAAAAGAAATGTCCTCTTACTGTCAACTGCGTTTATTTTCAGCAAACTTAACATGTGTAAATATTTGTATGAACATAACAAGACTCAACAACTGAGACATAAACTGAACAAGTTCCACAGACATGTGACTCACAGAAATTGAATAATGTGTCCCTGAACAAAGGGGGGGTCAAAATCAAAAGTAACAGTCAGTATCTGGTGTGGCCATTAAGTACTGCAGTGCATCTCCTCCTCATGGACTGCACCAGATTTGCCAGTTCTTGCTGTGAGATGTTACCCCACTCTTCCACCAAGGCACCTGCAAGTTCCCGGACATTTCTGGGGGGAATGGCCCTAGCCCTCACCATCCGATCCAACAGGTCCCAGATGTGCTCAATGGGATTGAGATCCGGGCTCTTCGCTGGCCATGGCAGAACACTGACATTCCTGTCTTGCTGGAAATCACACACAGGACGAGTAGTATGGCTGGTGTCGTTGTCATGCTGGAGGGTCATGTCAGGATGAGCCTGCAGGAAGGGTACCACATGAGGGAGGAGGATGTCTTCCCTGTAATGCACAGCATTGAGATTGCCTGCAATGACAACAAGCTCAATCCGATGATGCTGTGACACACCGCCCCAGGCCATGACGGACCCTCCACCTCCAAATCGATCCCGCTCCAGAGTACAGGCCTTAGTGTAATGCTCATTCCTTCGACGATAAACGTGAATCCGACCATCACCCCTGGTGAGACAAAACCACGACTCGTCAGTGAAGAGCACTTTTTGCTATTCCTGTCTGTTCCAGCGACGGTGGGTTTGTGCCCATAGGAGACGTTATTGCCGGTGATGTCTGGTGAGGATCTACCTTACAACAGGCCTACAAGCCCTCAGTCCAGCCTCTCTCAGCCTATTGCGGACAATCTGAGCACTGATGGAGGAATTGGAATCTTGCGCAGACATTTCGAAACAAAACATGCCAATTTGAAAAATTTGCCAAAGAAGTTTTTGGAGAGAATTAAGACAACTTTCGAGTAGTAAGACATACAGTATATGAAAGCAACAGATACTGTACCATTAATAAGAAGGGGCTAGAATCATCATATGGACAGGCAAGCCCCATACTATTGCGGAGGACTTAATTCTTCCTGCTGCAACGGATATGGCTGGGACAATGCTGAGGGGAAAAGTAAAAAAAGAAATAAACAGACAATGACTTCCTCAAACAACACTGTTTCACGACGCATCAGTGACATGGCAAGAGATGTTTTGAAACAATTACTGCTTCGCATACAAGCCAGTGAACTCTATGCGTTACAGCTGTATGAGTCAAAAGACATGGCGGGCCTGGCACAGCTCCTTGTATATGTCTGTTACATTTATGGGGGGTCAATTAAGGAAGACATCCTCTTCTGCAAACCAGGACCACATGAGAGGATATTTTTTAAGTACTGTACAGCTTTGTGACATCAAATGGACTTTGGTGGTCAAGATGTGTTGGTATCTGTACTGATGGTGCAAAAGCCATGAAAGGGAGACGTAGTGGAGTGGTAATGCGCATGCAAGCAGTTGCTCCCGACGCCACTTGGGTACACTGCAGCATCCACCAAGAGGCTCTTGCTGCCAAGGGAATGCCTGAGAGCTTGAAAGACATTTGACACTATAGTGAAAATGGTAAACTTTGTTAAAGCAAGGCCCCTGAACTCTTGTGTATTTTCTGCATTATGCAATGATATGGGCAGCGACCATGTAATGCTTTTACAACATACAGAAGTGCACTGGTTATCAAGGGGCAAAGTATTGACACGTTTTTTGAATTGAGAGACGAGCTTAAAGTTTTCTTTACTGACCATCATTTTCACTTGTCTGACCGCTTGCATGATGACGAGTTTCTCACACGACTGGCCTATCTGGGTGATGTTTTTTCTCACCTGAATGATCGGAATCTAGGATTACAGGGACTCTCCGCAACTATATTCAATGTGCGGGACAAAATTGAGGCTTTGATTAAGAAGTTGGAAATTTTTCTGTCTGCATTAACAAGGACAACACACAGGTCTTTCCATCGTTGTATGATTTTTTTGTGTGCAAATGAACTCAAGCTTACGGACAATGTCAAATGTGATATAGCGAAGCACCTGAGTGAGCTGGGTGCGTAATTACGCAGGTACTTTCCCGAAACGGATGACACAAACAACTGGATTCGTTATCCCTTTCCTGCCCTGCCTCCAGTCCACTTACCGATATCTGAACAAGAGAGCCTCATCGAAATTTAATCAGAAGCCACTGGCAGATTTCTGGATAGGGCTGTGCTCAGAGTTTCCTGCCTTGGCAAATTGCGCTGTTAAGACACTGATGCCCTTTGTAACCATGTACCTATGTGAGAGTGGATTCTCGGCCCTCAATAGCATGAAAACTAAATATAGCCACAGACTGTGTGTGGGAAATGATTTAAGACTGAGACTCTCTCCAATACAACCCAACATTGCAGAGTTATGTGCATCCTTTCAAGCACACCATTCTCATTAACCTGTGGTGAGTAATTCACCATTTTTGATGAACAAATAAGGTTTTATATGTAAGATGGCTAAATAAAGTGCAAAATTAAGAGCTCTTTGTCACTTCCCACTAGCCGGGTGGTGACAAAAACTCACACTCATTATTATGTTTAATAAATGTATCGTATAGTGTGTGTGTGGCAGGCTTACAATGATGGCAAAAAACATGTGAGAGTGCGCTGACCCTGGTGCTAGAGGGGATACGCAGCTGGAGGTTGAATGTTTGAAGGGGTACGGGACTGTAAAAAGTTTGGGAACCACTGTTCTTGAAAATACATGGAAATACTCATTATTTTCGATAATGTTTTGAATCCCCACCCCTTCCTGTACATTTAAAAATGACAAATATTTCAGTGTTTTCAAACGACCACTATTCCCGAAGTATTAATATCTCTGAGGTCCAAATGTATTTGTACTGTATATTTCTTATTCAATATAGGAAAGAGGAAGACTTGTCACGTTACAGCCTTATTCTAAAAATGGATGAAATAGTTTTTTCCCCCTCATCAATCTACACACAATACCCCATAATGACAAAGCAAAAACGTTATTTATTTTAGCAAACGTATAAAAAATAAATGTAATTATAACATTTACATAAGTATTCAGACCCTTTACTCAATACTTTGTTGTAGCACCTTTGGCAGCGATTACAGCCTTGAGTCTTCTTGGGTATGACGCTACAAGCTTGGCACACCTGTATTTGGGGAGTTTCTCAGATTCTTCTCTGAAGATTCTCTCAAGCGCTATCAGGTTGGGTGGGGAGCGTCACTGCACAGCTATTTTCAGGTCTCTCCAGAGATGTTTGATCGGGTTCAAGTCCAGTCACTTGCTGGGCCACTCAAGGTCATTGAGAGTTGTCCCCAAGCCACTCCTGCGCTGTCTTGGTTGTGTACTTAGGGTCGTTGTCCTGTTGGAAGTTCAGCCTTCGCCCCAGTCTGTGGTCCTGAGCGCTCTGGAGCAGGTTTTCATCAAGAAACTCTCTGTACTTTGCTTTGTTCACCTTTCCCTTGATCCTGACTAGACTCCCAGTTCCTGCTGCTGAAAAGCATCCCCACAGCATGATACTGCCACCACCATAGGAATGGTGCGTGAAACTTATGAATACTTATGTAAAGGCATAAGGCATCTGTTCTTTATTGTTAATAAATGTGCAAAAAATTAAAAAAAAACAGTTTTCGCTTAGTCATTGTGTTATTGTGTGTAGATTGAGTTTAAACAATTATTTTATCAATTTTAGAATAAGGCTGTAATGTAACAAAATGTGTAAAAAGTCAAGGGGCCTGAACTTTCCGAATGCTCTGTTCTGTATGCTATGTTGTTGCGTTCAGGTACAAGGGGAACTTCTTCTTAGCTTTTTTCTTTATATTGTTCTCAGGGTTATTTTTATTTTGGAATATTAATGACAATGGAAATCCTATTAAAACTGTTATCAAACTCAATGTATACTGAACAAAAATAAAGCAACATGTAAAGTGTTTTCCCCATGTTTCATGAGCTGAAATAAAAGATCCCAGATGCATATCTGTATTCCCAGTCATGTGAAACCCATAGATTAGGGTCTAATGAATTTATTTAATTGACTGATTTCCTTATGAGTTGCTTCTGCAGTCAGCACACTGTCTAATTAGCATCAAAATCATTAGCATCAAATTAATTGGCATCAAAATCCATCTGTTTAAGCTAGACTTGTTTTTTCCCCCATGGCCTGCGTCTCACTCCACCGTATCTGCCGATGTCGGCCTTCCACACCTGAGGTGGAAGGTGGCCTAGCTACAACCCGGAAATTGGTCTTCTCATGAAAACGCTTTGGGCAATAAACTACTAGTAAATATGGAACAAAAATATAAAATGTAACATGTCAAATCAAATTTTATTGGTCACATATATGGTTAGCAGATGTCAATGCGAGCGTAGCGAAATGCTTGTCGTAAAGTGCTAGTCCCAAATTTCATGAGATTAAATAAAAGATGGAAAACAGAAAGGAAAATGCCACACACTGCTGCTCATGCTCCCAGATGGTTTTATTTATAACAAACGTGTCGACCCTTTGGTCTTCATCAGGCACCCCAAAAATGTTCCATACGCACAAAAAGCTTATTCTCTCAAATGTTGTGCACAAATTTGTGTACCTCCCTTTTAGTGAGCATTTCTCCTTTGCCAAGATAATCCATCCACCTGACTGACTGGTGTGGCATATCAAGAAGCTGATTAAACAGCATGATCATGACACAGGTGCACCTTGTGCTGGGGACAATAAAAGGCCACTCTAAAATATGCAGTTGTGTCACAACACAATGCCACAAATGTCTCAAGTTGAGGAAGTGTGTAATTGACATGCTGACTGCAGGAATGTCCTTCAGAGATGTTGCCTGAGAAGTATATGTTACTTTCTCTACCATAAGTCACCTCCTTCATTTTAGAGAATTTGGCAGAATGTCCAACCCGCCTCACAACCGTAGACCACGTGTAACCACGCCAGCCCAGGACCACCACATCCGGCTTCTCCACCTGCGGGATCGTCTGAGACCAGCCACCAGGACAGCTGATGAAACTGAGGAGTATTTCTGTCTGTAATAAAGCTCTTTGGTGGGGAAAAACAAATTCTAATTTGCTGGACCTGGCTCCCCAGTGTGTGGGCTTGGCTCCCAAGTGTGTGGGCCTATGCCCTCCCAGGCCCACCCATGACTGCACCCCTGCCCAGTTATGTGAAATCCATAGATCAGGGCCTAATTATTTTATTTGAATTGACTGATTTCTTTATTTGAACTGTAACTCAATAAAATCTATGAAATTGTTGCATGTTGCGTTTATATTCTTGTTCAGTATAATTGCTCACCCTTTTGTAAAGGAACACAGTTCAGGTTGAGTTTGTTCATCACTCAAGCGATGCTGCTCTCACTTCACCACCTGGATCAGTTGGAATAAAAGGAGAAAACAAATACAAATACAGTGATAGAATGGGACCGAAGATGTTTGCTCTGAGCATTTCTCTGTGAAAATACAGAAGGGCTTGAGGGGTCATTGCTACAGCGACAAGACAAACGATTAGCACCACTGACATTACTTATGATAATTTGCTAATAACTTTTTAAGCCTTTGGAGAATCTTGGTGTGTAATAGCAAATCACTGAGTAATTGCGCCTCGTGGTGTTTGAGTGGAGGTGAGTTGCAGCTGATCCAGGGCCTTCAGGGAAGTGGAATGTATTTGCATTCTTGGTTGTTCTGGTCTTCCAGTTTAATCCAACGTAGAAGATTAAGGTAGAAAAATCTGCATTGTTGTACAAACAAGCTGCTATGGTGTTACCAAGATCATAAGAGTGGCATTTCCTGAATAAAAAAATAATAAAAAAATAATAGTTAAAATGTTTTTATTCAGTCATTCATACATTGTTTGTGCGCTGTCATAAATTATTTTGGTATTTGATAATTGAAATTTGGTCTCCTGATTTATTCCATGAGCAAAAAGCTGAGAAAATCTTGTTCCAAATGTGAAATTTGAGATAGATTTAGGAATAGACTAAATACTGAATGACACCATTGAATTTGATGGTATCTGGCAATTGAATAAAACAATTTTATTGAAACGGAATAAACATAAATTGTTATGAATACAAACAGAGAAACTGCTATGGCTTCCCAAAGAAAACATAGGAAGTTATTGTACCAGCAAAAAAAATGATAATTTACCTCTAGAAATGCTAGACACACTTTTAGGTAAAAGTGATTTGTGAGTTAAAACATACGTCCCATGTAACAGTAAGAAAGGATTCAGCAAAACAGTTACATTCACATCTAGAGGCCAAAATACAATTCCAGCCAATCAAGCAGATTCTGGGGGTCTGACCACTTTTCTCTCTCAGTGATGTTTATTTTCTTCGTGAGGGATGGAGAATAAAAAGTCAAAAGAATTGCAGCCAAATGTTTTTTCGGGGGGTATTTCTGTTGTTGTACTTCTGTCAAATGCCTTTTTCATGTGTCTTCTTCATTACCTTAACCATAGTTACCGGAATAGTCGCCACCTTGCTGCTGGGCGATGGGCTGAGACCCCCAGTTCTACTAGTTGGTCTGCCGGCGCTTTGAGTCAGGCTGGACGAAGACGTCTGCCTTCCTCTTCCCGCCCCCATGGTTCCCCCTGGCTTTTCGGTTACCGCGGCCCCTCTGTGGCTGGAAGGGTCCCCCACGGGCCCTTACTCTGCCATCCCTGGGCCCTCCAATGGGTGGACCCCTCTCCGCATAGCCCTGTGTGGGTGGTGGTCTGCGGGCCCTGGGTGGGGGTAGGCCTTCCCTGCTGGGCAGTCTGCCATGGCCCCTCATGCTGTACAAGTCCTCGTAACCGTAGTGGGGGTCCTCGTAACCGTAGTAGGGGTCCTCGTAACCGTAATAGCGGTCCTCGTAACCGTAGTAGGGGTCCTCGTAACCGTAGTAGGGGTCCTCGTAACCTCTGCGGGGGTCGTGATAGTCAAAGCCGTAGTAGTCATCGTAGCTGTTGTAGTCTGGGGGATAGGCGGCATAGTCCCCGCTCCCTCGGCCACGGACCCTATCTGGTGGAGGTATGCGTGGCGGTGGGTGGTTGTAATCAGCATCATTCCTGCAGAAAACATATCAGCTTCAATGTAATCCCATGATGGGAGATCTACTCAATCAGATAATAGATTAGTAAATCCCAGTCTCTGTGGCCTCACCTTCGGTTTCTGGTGGCCTGGCGCTGAGCATTTCGCGCTTTCTTCCTCTTTGCCATTCTTATCTCAATCTCCCCTCCCCCCAGCTCCTTCCCATTCATTTCTGCCATTGCCTAAGACAAACAGGAAAATTGTTACATAGCCGAAGCAAGGCAAACCCCCTCCAACAAAAAACTGAAAACAATTAATATGTTTTAACCCACCTTCACAGCTGCGTCCTTGTCTTCAAAGTGGACAAAGGCGTAGTCTTCTATCTTATTCAACCGGTCCACTTTGCCAAAGGCAGAGAAGGTCTTCTCCAGTAGCTCCTCTGTGACTGAGGCGGCCAGCTTCCTGACAAACAAGACCTTCACCTGCTGACTCACACAGACATCAAAGTTCAACTCAGTTTAGAAAAGTATAAATAAAAGCACAAGTTGAATAAAAGACAACAGAAGTGGAACACAGAGGGGTAAAACAAAAACAAGAGATGGGGAGAGAAAGAAAGAAGTGTGAGAGCGAGTGAGATCCACAAAGTGAGAGAGAGAGATGAGACTCACCTGGGCCAAGGCACCCGCATTGCGCTCAGTGACCGGGTTGGCCCACTCCACAGTGACCGGGTTCCCCCACACCATCACCGTGTCACTCATTAGGCAGAGGCGGGCTTCGGCTGCAGACTTGTGGTCCTCGTACTCCAGGAAACAGAAGCCACGGTTCTTCTCCTTGTCATCCGTCTGGGGGTAGAGGATCACTTCCTGAAGCCCCTCTGGAGGAAGAAGGAGAGTCACATCACTGATATCTGACCAATGATGACCCAAAGAATATAAAACAGTGTAAACAAAATTGGCCTGCACTTAACTGACCTGTGACTTTGCTGAAGTCCTCCAATATATTCTCTCTGGTCTTGTTCTTTGGGATTGATCCGACAAACAGGCGGTTGTTTGCTACGGATTTGCATACTCCAAGGTATTTCCTAGACCGGATTTCATAGTTGTCACACTGAAAACAAGAGTAGAGGAAAGATGGCTTTGTAGGGTTGAAAAGGTAGCTGAAAGTGGTCCGACAACTGCTCCAATGAAATATGTATCACATCTTGGGTCGGTTTCTCAGACACAAATTAACTCTGGCCCTAGACTAAAAAGCACACCCAATGAAGATTCCCTATTGAAAGCGATTTTTAGTGCAGGACCAGGCTTAATCGGTGTCTGGGAAACAGCCCCTTGGTTCTTAGAAGATAAACTAAGACTATAGACTGGCTGCAGGGACTTACAAGTTTCACTGCCTCAGTTGCTGCATCCTTGCCGCAGAAGGTAATGAAGGCGTAGCCCCGGTTCTGACCTGACAGTGGGTCCATCATTAACCTCAGGTCCCAGATTGGGCCCGCCTTCTCAAACAAAGGCACCAGCTCATCTTCATACAGGTCCCTGGGGATCTTTCCCACAAACACCTAAAGGCAGAAAACAGAGCCTGAGTGAGGGTTACACAATGTGATCGGGGAAGACTGCTGTAGTGTTGCTATCAACTTTTCTGTTGACATTCTTCCACAGTCTTGCAAACTCATTTATCTTCCCTATATCAGTCAATGGCTTGCCACGATGACCATGACCCTTTCAAATAATGTTACTTGAAAACGAAGCAACTCCAGCAGCTTTACCTCAGTTCCAATCCCAGGCTGTTCTCCTTTAAACACTTCCTCTGGTGGGGGCCCTCCGTATTTCCTCTGTTCGGTGGTGACGTCCAGGGTGTATCCTGTCCGCTCCAGCAGTGCCTGGGGAACACGTAGACATCAGCATAACCACTGCATAACTACACAACCTGAGCAGGTGTACAGACACACACAGGAAGTTCTATTGACGCAACTGAATGAACTTTCAAACTGCTGCATTTTACCTTGATCTTGGACTCAGCAGGAACCTTAGTGGATTCTTGTACTTTACTTCCTTGCTTTTCCCTCTGTCTGTACATCTTCATAGCTGTACAAAGAAAAGCACTTTTGTTCTGGAAATTAAACCACAGCAGAATTGATTTATGTATTGGTGTTATGAGCAGAGGAAAAATGATAGACCTCAATGTCAACTTCTTAGACTCTAATGCATCATAATTTAAACTGACTTCCATTCATTCTCGTTCATTCAGCTCCCCCTGTAACTCACCTGCACATGAGATAGGTCACTTTCTTTGAACTGTGAGAGTACAGACAGCGCTCCCTCTTCATTGAATGCCCGCAGAGCATCGATGACCCCCTCTTCTAGGTCAGCGTACGCCAGCAACCCTGTGGGTACAAGACAGATTACTACTACTACAAACTGGCCTTTCATGGATCCTCGAGCAACATCACGTATCTTTAGAAAATAGATTAGACTCAGCCATTGTATGACAGATGCCCCACCGGTTGAGAATATGTTGTCGAGACTCTCAGCCACGTTCTGCCGCAGTCCAGCATCGATGAGTGTCTGGTAGTTCTCTGTGTGCTCACCTTCGGCCGCGACTTCCATAGGCTCATTTTCCTCCTTCATTGGGGCAGAACTATCGTTCACCTCGGCAGCAGCCATTCTCCTGGGAGAAAGGGGAATAGAGATAAGATAAAAAAACAGAATTTCAGTTAAAATGTTGCTCATTAGAACATAATATTTGACATTCTAATCTAAAACACAATCATATTGTTTCAACTGCTTTTTACAGATCATGACACTAGTAACTTGTAGAGAACACAAACGCCCCCATTTCTAACATGCATATTTGCAAATGCTGTCCTGTTGCAATAGTTACTCCCATCTAGCTATCCCCCCGAAAGTACTCAACAGTTCGCAAGAATATACCGTTATGCTTGTTAACGCTGCAGCTCAGTGTAAACAAGCGTAACGGAACGGTTGGTATCTTCTGGCAATCTTAACAGTTTGTATCTTTCAGATGGTAGCTAAAGATGTTGTAAATGCATCAGAAATGCTTAAACATTCATTTCAATGCGAACAATCGTGGTCTGCAATAACAAATACCTGGATACAAGTTAAAGGTACGTTTATATCGGGGGCAAGCTAGCTACAGTACCTAGTCAACTTAGTCAAGCCAAAGTACTGTATATAAAATGTTGCTTTGCGGTGTTTTTCTTGACTTAGCACCGTCCCGCCCCCTTCCAACAGCCAAAGTTAGCTAGCTAAAAGACTGGATTGTCACAATTTGGAACTTTCACATCCAACCAAATAATCGTTTTAGCGTTAGAAATACCAACATTAAAAAAACATAACCTAGTATCAAGATTCATAAGCTTGGCTACGCAAATAGCTAGTTAGCAGGGCTAACGTTAGCTAGTTAAAGACAAGGCCTGTTAGCTTGCTGGACACCTTTCAGAATTCGAATAAACCATCCGCCAAAAGAGGTGAACAATTAATAGTTAACAAACACGTACCTATCTTTTCCAGAAAAATAACAGTATCGTAAAATATATTTTTTCAGCAGTTACCCAGAAGAGTGATCCAATATGGCAAATATGAATAAGATGTTTGAGAAGAGTCGAAGCGAGAGGGATTGCTTCTTCTTCGATAGGGTTTAACGGCGGTTGGCATCCAATGTTAATGGTGCATTACCGCCACCAGCTGGACGGGGTATTGAATAAGCAACTTTTTATAAAACATTCCGGGAAAGATGGAAAACGACATCATACAAAATAAAACACATCAACTACAAATATAAAACATCATACTTCTTCAATCACAGTCCACTTCAAAATTACATCCCTACACAGGCTACATTCACCAACAGAATGTATTGCACCGCCTTGGCTGTGAAATCATGAAGACCCAAAAAACATTCAGCGGCATTCACAATGAATCCAATTTTCTTAGACTTCTTCTCCAATTGTGCTGTACAGTTTGACCATAGCAATAAATAATACAAAGTCCACCTTTTTAACATGTAGCATTTCACTATCCCTCGGTTGATGAGAAACATTCACAGGTCGTGGTGGCTCTACTATCATTACTTCTTTTCCGCCACTCGTTCCTTCCAATTTTCTCACTGCCTCCAGATAGGAGACACCTTTGCAACCTCATTCTCCCTAACAAGGCACACCAAAAATTCAGGCGCATGTTCACCTCCACAGTTGCAGCATTTCCCTTCATCTGGCATATATTCTTCCCTTCTGCACACACTTGACACAAGACCAAATCTTTTACATTAATGACACTGAAGGGGCTTGTACACAAAAGCTCTTACAGGGTATCTCATGAATCCTAACTTCATGTGTTCATCAAAGAACAGTAGCATGGATGAAGTGAACTTCTTTTCTACGTCCACCATGCAGGTCAATTGACGTGCACCAACCACTCCATCGATGTCTTCAGTTATATCCTCTGCCTTTATTTCTTACACCACCCCAGAAATAACCCCATTGATAGGCGCCCTGCTACCAAAATCCATGCAGGAAACATTCCACTCCGCAGACACACAAAAAATCAAAATGAGACCACTTCTTGTGACTTTCACCGACTCCACACTTTCTTCCAACACATTCCAGATTTTCCTGGAGATGTTAAACGGATTTCCAAGTAGCATTGATTCAAAACCCTGACTCCAACTAAAAACAGGTCTAGCAGTTCCCTATTTTCCAACATAGCTTTACTACTAGTTTCCCTTTTTCTTCGCCACTGTAACCCATTCATTCTCACTTTCTGTACCATTAGCTTCACTTGACTCACTAGCAGCTTCAAACAAAACCTCAATTTCCACCATCTTCCCGGGCCCCCAAAATCTGTCAACGAAAGACTTCTTCTTCTATGATATAATGGCGGTCCACAAACAATCGTTTAAGTAAATGCCGCCACCTTCTGTGCTGGAATGCACGATCAATCATGATCTGCCCAATTCTGTACTAACATGAAAATAAAATAAAAACAAATAAATCCCTACTAAGCTATACTACACCGTCCCCCTCCCCAATGCCATGAAACATTATCATGCTGAAACACTCCTCCATTAGGATTGTTCAGCATGCCAACAACCATTTCAACAGTAACATCTGTTACCCCAATCTCTCTTTTGCAGTCTCCACAATAACCTTCAACCTGGCATTTCTGCTTTCCACAAACCGAGTCGTATTGATAGCCTTACCAATAAAATCTATTCAGTCAACTTTACTCATTATCAAAGTGTCCTTTGACACTGCACACAAGGAAATTCTCAAAGCTGCTAATGAGAACCTTGACGACCTTGTACCTAGCCGGTGGGGATTCCGGTGGGGTGCCCCCACCCAGGCAGTGGCAGTGCTGGCAACACTAGCTGCAGTAACCCATGGGGAGGGGGTCACACTCGGACATTCAGAGAGGGGGTATATTATTGTGGCCCTGGCGGCACAAAATCAAAGTCGGACTGCATGGAGATGCGTGGGGACATGGTCATGACGGGTGGCCGTATTGTGGGTGTTTCAGGACTAAGGTGTACATTTGACCACCATTATCTAGGATGTGACAATGGTAAATAAATCTCTCAATTTTTGCTCATTATTTTGCGCGGTCTTGCAGGCCTTCTCATGCAGCTGCAACTGCAGTAACATTTGTAATTCATGACCCATCTTGAGTTGGGCTCTGGGATGGTGCAATTGTTGAGAAAGTGAGCTTATGGTTGTGTGGGGGTAAGGGCTGAGTGTGTGTGTGTGAGTGTATGTGTGTATCCCACAACTGTTGCGAAGGAAGAAGTAAAAGATGTTAGGGACAATAGAGGATGATCCACAGCTATATATAATACAAATCGAGGTGAGGGCAATGGAAATGCATATGGCAATTGATCTACTACAATCCGGTAAATGGCACTGTATGCTCTTTTCAAAGGATGGATCCCAGTCGGTTCAGGGCTATGGGATACAGGGGGTCGAGGGTGGTCTGCCGGGCATTGGGATGACAACCCAACTCGGGTTGAGGAGGGCTTTTAGCGGGTGGAATAGTAGGGACCAATTGGAGGTTTACTTAGTAGAAATGCAAATATCATGGTACAACTATATAGACACTCAATCATTATGTTACTTTTTAATAGTACGTTTACAAAAATATATTCTGATTAAAAGACTGAAAGGTGTGTCTCATTATGGTAAGTGGTGAAATAAGTATAGCCAGTTACAATTGTAATGGCTTAGCAGATAATAAGAAAAGACGATCAGTATTTACCTGGCTAAAAGAGAAGGATTATAATATCTATTGTTTACAGGAAACCCATTCAACAGTTTTAGATGAAGTTTTGTGGAAAAAGAACTGGGGGGGCAAAATATATTTCTCCCATGGGCAAAGAAATTCAAAAGGGGTGATGGTCTTAATTAACAATAATTTTGATCCAAATGTGCAAATTGTCCAAACAGATCCTCAAGGTAGATGGATTATTTTAAATATGTTATTGGACAATAAACAAATATGGCTGGTTAACCTATACGGTCCGAATAATGATGATCCAAGCTTCTTTGAAAATATATATAAGAATTTATCAACTCTACAAGCAACACTAGACTCTATTATTATAGTGGGAGATTTTAATACGGTCTTAAATACCTCTATAGACCGGAAAGGAAATCACACTACAAACTATCACCCTCAGGCACTTAAGGAAATCATGAATGTCATGGATATATTGGAATTAGTGGATATATGGAGACTTAAATACCCTGATTTAGTGAGATATACATGGCGGAGGCTGAATCAAGCTAGTCGTCTTGACTACTTTCTTATACCATTCTCTCTGGCACCAAAAGTTAAAAAAGTGTTGATAGGGGATAGAATGCGGTCGGATCATCACATAATTTTTTATTAATTTTTTTATTTCACCTTTATTTAACCAGGTAGGCTAGTTGAGAACAAGTTCTCATTTGCAACTGCGACCTGGCCAAGATAAAGCATAGCAGTGTGAACAGACAACACAGAGTTACACATGGAGTAAACAATAAACAGGTCAATAACATGGTAGAAAAAAAAAGAATCTATATACAATGTGTGCAAAAGGCATGAGGTAGGCAATAAATCGAATAATTACAATTTAGCAGATTAACACTGGAGTGATAAATCATCAGATGATCATGTGCAAGAAGAGATACTGGTGTGCAAAAGAGCAGAAAAGTAAATAAATAAAGCAGTATGGGGGGTGAGGTAGGTAAATTGGGTGGGTAGTTTACAGATGGACTATGTACAGCTGCAGCGATCGGTTAGCTGCTCGGATAGCAGATTTTTAAAGTTGTTGAGGGAGATAAAAGTCTCCAACTTCAGAGATTTTTGCAATTCGTTCCAGTCGCAGGCAGCAGAGAACTGGAAGGAAAGGCGTCCAAATGAGGTTTTGGCTTTAGGGATGATCAGTGAGATACACCTGCTGGAGCGCGTGCTGCGGGTGGGTGTAGCCATCGTGACCAGTGAACTGAGATAAGGCGGCACTTTACCTAGCATAGCCTTGTAGATGACCTGGAGCCAGTGGGTCTGACGACGAACATGTAGCGAGGGCCAGCCGACTAGGGCATACAGGTCGCAGTGGTGGGTCGTATAAGGTGCTTTAGTAACAAAACGAATGGCACTGTGATAAACTGCATCCAGTTTGCTGAGTAGAGTATTGGAAGCTATTTTGTAGATGACATCGCCGAAGTCGAGGATCGGTAGGATAGTCAGTTTTACTAGGGTAAGTTTGGCGGCGTGAGTGAAGGAGGCTTTGTTGCGGAATAGAAAGCCGATTCTTGATTTGATTTTGGATTGGAGATGTTTGATATGAGTCTGGAAGGAGAGTTTGCAGTCTAGCCAGACACCTAGGTACTTATAGATGTCCACATATTCTAGGTCGGAACCGTCCAGGGTGGTGATGCTAGTCGGGCGTGCGGGTGCAGGCAGCGAACGGTTGAAAAGCATGCATTTGGTTTTACTAGCGTTTAAGAGCAGTTGGAGGACACGGAAGGAGTGTTGTATGGCATTGAAGCTCGTTTGGAGGTTAGATAGCACAGTGTCCAAGGAAGGGCCGGAAGTATATAGAATGGTGTCGTCTGCGTAGAGGTGGATCAGGGAATCGCCCGCAGCAAGAGCAACATCATTGATGTATACAGAGAAAAGAGTCGGCCCGAGAATTGAACCCTGTGGTACCCCCATAGAGACTGCCAGAGGACCGGACAACATGCCCTCCGATTTGACACACTGAACTCTGTCTGCAAAGTAGTTGGTGAACCAGGCAAGGCAGTCATTAGAAAAACCGAGGCTACTGAGTCTGCCGATAAGAATATGGTGATTGACAGAGTCGAAAGCCTTGGCCAGGTCGATGAAGACGGCTGCACAGTAATGTCTTTTATCGATGGCGGTTATGATATCGTTTAGTACCTTGAGCGTGGCTGAGGTGCACCCGTGACCGGCTCGGAAACCGGATTGCACAGCGGAGAAGGTACGGTGGGATTCGAGATGGTCAGTGATCTGTTTGTTGACTTGGCTTTCGAAGACCTTAGATAGGCAGGGCAGGATGGATATAGGTCTGTAACAGTTTGGGTCCAGGGTGTCTCCCCCTTTGAAGAGGGGGATGACCGCGGCAGCTTTCCAATCCTTGGGGATCTCAGATGATACGAAGGAGAGGTTGAACAGGCTGGTAATAGGGGGTGCGACAATGGCGGCGGACAGTTTCAGAAATAGGGGGTCCAGATTGTCAAGCCCAGCTGATTTGTATGGGTCCAGGTTTTCCAGCTCTTTCAGAACATCTGCTATCTGGATTTGGGTAAAGGAGAAGCTGGGGAGGCTTGGGCGAGTAGCAGCGGGGGGGGCGGGGCTGTTGGCCAAGGTTGGAGTCGCCAGGAGGAAGGCATGGCCAGCCATTGAGAAATGCTTGTTGAAGTCTTCGATTATCACGGATTTATCGGTGGTGACCGTGTTACCTAGCCTCAGTGCAGTGGGCAGCTGGGAGGAGGTGCTCTTGTTCTCCATGGACTTTACAGTATCCCAGAACTTTTTGGAGTTAGAGCTACAGGATGCAAATTTCTGCTTGAAAAAGCTGGCCTTTGCTTTCCTGACTGACTGCGTGTATTGGTTCCTGACTTCCCTGAACAGTTGCATATCGCGGGGGCTCTTCGATGCTATTGCAGTTCGCCACAGGATGTTTTTGTGCTGGTCGAGGGCAGTCAGGTCTGGAGTGAACCAAGGGCTATATCTGTTCTTGGTTCTGCATTTTTTGAACGGAGCATGCTTGTCTAATATGGTGAGGAAGTAACATTTAAAGAATGACCAGGCATCCTCAACTGACGGGATGAGGTCAATATCCTTCCCGGTACCCGGGCCAGGTCGATTAGAAAGGCCTGCTCGCAGAAGTGTTTTAGGGAGCGTTTGACAGTGATGAGGGGTGGTCGTTTGACCGCGGACCCGTGGCGGATACAGGCAATGAGGCAGTGATCGCTGAGATCTTGATTGAAGACAGCAGAGGTGTATTTGGAGGGCAGGTTGGTCAGGATAATGTCTATTAGGGTGCCCATGTTTACGGATTTAGGGTTGTACCTGGTGGGTTCCTTGATGATTTGTGTGAGATTGAGGGCATCAAGCTTGGATTGTAGGACTGCCGGGGTGTTAAGCATATCCCAGTTTAGGTCACCTAACAGAACAAACTCTGAAGCTAGATGGGGAGCGATCAATTCACAGATGGTGTCCAGGGCACAGCTGGGAGCTGAGGGGGGTCGGTAGCAGGCGGCAACAGTGAGCGACTTATTTCTGGAGAGATTAATTTTTAAAATTAGAAGTTCGAACTGTTTGGGCATAGACCTGGAAAGTATGACAGAACTTTGCAGGCTATCTCTGCAGTAGATTGCAACTCCTCCCCCTTTGGCAGTTCTATCTTGACGGAAAGTGTTATAGTTGGGTATGGCATATATATTTCTCTTACAGAATTTCCACGTGGGCGAGGATATTGGAAATTTAATCAAAGTCTACTAGATGATAAATTGTTTAGAACTAGGACAGAAGACTTTATAACTGACTTTTTCAGACATAACATAGGTACAGCAGATCCCCTTATTGTATGGGACACTTTTAAGTGTGCCTTTAGAGGCCATGCAATTCAGTACTCATCTATAAAACAAAAGCAATTTAGATCAAAAGAGTCCATATTAACAAAGGAAATTGAAGGACTAACAGTACAGTTAGATAGCAATAAAAACGGTACCACAGAGGCACAGAATAAGTTAGAGGAAAAACAAAAAGAAATGGAGGAACTTATTCAAGAAAGATCCAGTGTAATATATTATAAAAATAAAGCGAACTGGATGGAATATGGGGAAAAATGCACCAAATTCTTTTTCAATCTTCAATATAGAAATGCTACCAAAAAAAATGTATTAAAACTTGTTACAAATGATGGAGTCACGCATGATTCACCAAAAGATATTTTGAAAGAGGAAGTAAAGTACTTTAAGAATATGTTTTCGTTTCAGGCTCCTCCATCTCCACTAACTGAAACTAATTGTATGGATTTTTTTCCTATTAATAATGTAAAATTAACATCTGTACAGAAAGACTCATGTGAAGGCCAAATTACAGAGGAGGAACTGCTTGATGCAATTGGGGCCTTTAAAGATGGGAAAACTCCAGGGCTGGATGGCATACCAGTGGAAGTATACAAAACTTTTTTTGATATACTCAAAGGACCATTATTAGCTTGTTTTAACCACTCCTATATAAATGGTAGATTATCAGACACGCAACAAGAAGGTCTGATATCGTTATTACTGAAACAGGACCCAAGTGGTATATATAAAGATCCAGTCCAATTAAAAAATTGGAGACCTCTTACACTTCAGTGTTGTGATGCAAAAATCCTAGCAAAATGCTTGGCGCATAGAATAAAAAAAGTTTTGTCAGATATTATTCATCCTAATCAGACAGGTTTCTTACATGGACGATACATTGGAGATAATATAAGGCAAGTACTGGAAACAATAGAACACTATGAAATATCGGGGACACCAGGCCTGGTTTTCATAGCTGATTTTGAAAAGGCTTTTGATAAAGTACGACTGGAGTTTATATATAAATGCCTAGAATATTTCAATTTTGGGGAATCTCTTATAAAATGGGTTAAAATTATGTATAGTAACCCTAGGTGTAAAATAGTAAATAATGGCTACATCTCAGAAAGTTTTAAACTATCTAGAGGAGTAAAACAAGGTTGTCCACTATCGGCATATCTATTTATTATTGCCATCGAAATGTTAGCTGTTAAAATTAGATCAAACATTAATATTAAGGGATTAGAAATCCGTGGCTTAAAAACTAAGGTGTCATTGTATGCTGATGATTCATGTTTTCTTTTAAAACCACAACTAGAGTCTCTCCAGGGCCTCATAGAGGATCTAGATACCTTTGCTATCCTCTCTGGATTAAAACCAAATTATGATAAATGTACCATATTACGTATTGGATCACTAAAAAATACACATTTTATATTGCCATGTAGTTTACCAATTAAATGGTCTGACGGAGATGTGGACATACTCGGTATAAAAATCCCAAAAGAAAGAAATGATCTCACTCCAATAAATTTTTATAGAAAGTTAGCAAAAATAGATAAGATCTTGCTACCATGGAAAGGAAAATACCTGTCTATTTGTGGAAAAATCACCCTGATTAACTCTTTAGTCATATCACAGTTTACCTATTTGCTTATGGTTTTGCCTACACCTAGTGACCTGCTTTTTAAATTATATGAACAAAAAATATTCCATTTTATTTGGAACGGCAAGCCAGATAAAATTAAAAGGGCCTATTTATATAACGAATATGAATTCGGAGGGCAGAAATTATTAAATATTAAAGCATTAGACCTCTCACTAAAGGCATCAGTCAAAAAAAAGTTATACTTAAATCCAAACTGGTTCTCTAGTAAATTGGTACGAATGTCTCATCCTATATTCAAGAAGGGCCTTTTCCCCTTTATTCAGATTACACCTGCTCACTTTCGGTTGTTTGAAAAGGAAATAATCTCCAAAATATCCTTATTTTTTAAACAAGCCTTAGAAAGTTGGTTGCAATTTCAGTTTAATCCACCTGAAAGGACGGAACAAATAGTACAACAAATATTGTGGTTAAATTCAAATATAGTAATTGATAAAAAAACTGTATTTATTGAAGAAATGTTTAAAAAAGGTATAATTTTTGTGAATGATGTCATAAATAGGACTGGTGGAGTTATGTCACACATGCAGCTAACACAGACATATGGAAATGTCTGCTCTACCCAAAATTACAACCAATTAATTGCAGCATTACCACAAAAATGGAAGAGGCAAGTAGAAGGGGAAAAAAGTAAGGAACTTGTATGTCGGCCCTGTATTAAAGAACATAAATGGTTAAAGAAAAGTGTGATAAATAAAAACATATACCAATTTCATTTAAGGACCAAAAAACTGACAGCTGTGCCATATAAATTGCAAAATAGTTGGGAAGAGATTTTCGATGTACCCATTCCATGGCACATGGTTTATGAATTGATACGCAAAACAACGCCGGATTCAAAACTTCGAATTTTTCAATTTAAATTACTGTACAAAATTCTTGCAACTAATAGAATGTTATATATATGGGGTATACAATCTTCCCAGCTCTGCAGATTCTGTTGTGAGGAGGCAGAGTCATTAGATCATTTATTTTGGTATTGTCCATATGTAGCTCGTTTTTGGTCACAGGTCCAGGAATGGCTGAAGAATTGCAACATTTGCCTAAAACTAACGCTACAGATAGCAATACTGGGGGATTTGAAAAGCCATAGTCAATCAATCAATAATATAATAATTATTTTAGCAAAAATGTTTATTTTTAATTTACAATCTATAGAAGCTATGAGAATAGGAAGGTTCAAGTCTTTTGTGAAGCATCACAGCACAGTTGAAAAATATATGGCAAATAAAAATCCGAAATGGATGATGTTGGAAGATAGATGGGAGGGGTTGAGTGGAACTGAAGGGTGGGACTAATAACAAGATAAACAATGTAGGGCATACGGGATCTGTGAAATGTGTATAGGTGCGGAGCTTTTGTGAAATAGCACAGTTACAAGTGGAAATAAAATTGGATGGACAACAGAAATAGAGGAAGGACTAAGAACAAATAAGAGAGAACTATTGTAAAGTGGACTGTGTCTGTAAGATGGGTATAAGATGTATAAATTGAAGGTAAAAGCAGAAGTGTTTATTAGTTTACTCCAATTGGGGGATCGGTGGTAGGGTGCGGGGAATAATAATAAAGGTATATTCTTTAAAAAAGTATGTATGTCTATATAGGTATGTGTATGTATATATGTGTATATGTATGCATGCGTGTATGGATATATATATTTACCCAAAAAAATATGGGGGATTGGAAATGATGCAGACAATTACATTGGAAGCAACATTCTTTCCGCAAGATTAAGCTGATCCAACCCCCCAAAAAAAAAAAATAAGAAAAAAAAAAAGTGTCCTTTGACACTGCACATTCATGAGGACACGATTTCTGAACAGACCTCCAAACCATGCCAGGACCAGCAGAAACACAAGCCCCAACATTAGGTCCACTTACTACAGGAGTAGCCATGGAAGCTCCATCATTCCACACTGTAGTTTCACCAATCTGTCTTACAGCCTCTGCATACGATAGATCATGATTAATTATATATCTCTGAACCTCTCTCTGCACCTGGAATACACCAAATGCTGCACCATGTCCCCCCCACAATTACAATACTTAACCTTCACATTGCTCCCATATTCACCGTAAGCATGTTCCCCTCCACATCTCTTCCTTCCTTTACAATGAACAGCTACATGTCCCATTCTTTGGCATTTAAAACACCGCAATGGGGATGGGACACATTCTCTGACATTGAAACTAAGGAATCTTATCTGTACTTTCCCAGGCATAACCTTCTCGAACTTCAGAAGCACTGATAGGCTTTCACTTCTTTGAACTAGTCCCTTCCTGTACTCCGTGTTCACACATGACTGCGTGACCAAGCACGCCTCCAACACCATCCTTAAGTTTGCTGACGACACAACAGTGGTAGGCCTGATCACCGACAACGATGAGAGAGCTTATAGGGAGGAGGTCAGAGACCTGGCAGTGTGGTGCCAGGACAACAAACTCTTCCTCAATGTGAGCAAGACAAAGGAGCTGATCGTGGGACAGGAAAAGGTCTGAACAGGCCCGGGGCTGTAGTGGAGCGGTTCGAGAGTTTCAAGTTCCTTGGTGTCCACATCACCAACAAACTATCATGGTCCAAACATACCAAGACAGTCGTGAAGAGGGCACGACAACACCTTTTCCCCCTCAGGAGACTGAAAAGATTTGGCATGGGTCCCCAGATCCTCAAAAAGTTCTACAGCTGCACCATCGAGAGCATCCTGACCGGTTGCATCACCGCCCGGTATGGCAAGTGCTTGGCATCTGACCGTAAGACGCTACAGAGGGTAGTGTGTACGGCCCAGTACATCACTGGGGCCTACTGTATATAGTAGGTAGTGTCAGAGGAAGGCCCCCAAAAAATTCTAAACCAGTCACCCAAGTCATAGACTGTTCTTTCTGCTACCGCACGGCAAACGGTACCAGAACGCTAAGTCTAGGTCCAAAAGGCTCCTTAACAAGCTTCTACCCCCAAGCCATAAGACTGCTGAACAATTAATCAAATGGTCACCCAGACTATTTACATTGACATCCCACCCCACCATTTGTTTTTAGACTGCTGCTACTCGCTGTTTATTATCTATACATAGTCACTTTACCCCTACCTACATGTACAAATTACCACAACTAACCTGTACCCCCGCACATTGACTCAGTACAGGTACCCCGCGTATATGGCCTCGTTATAGTTATTTTATTGTGTTACTTGTTATTTAAAAAAATGTCTGTGGTATATTTTGTAAATATTTTCTTAACTCTAGTCCTTGAACTGCGTTGTTGTTTAAGGGCTTGTAAGTAAGCATTTCATGGTAAGGTCTACACCTGTTGTATTGGGTGCATGTGACAAATAACATTCGAGTTGACATATTGTTTCAGCACAGCTGTTGCTACACCAACTTCTCCATTTCGTCCACACTTTTTATTTTTTTATTTCACCTTTATTTAACCAGGTAGGCCAGTTGAGAACAAGTTCCCATTTACAACTGCGACCTGGCCAAGATAAAGCAAAGCAGTGTGACACAAACAACAACACAGTTACATATAAACAAACGTACAGTCAATAACACAATAGAAAAGACAAATTGAAAAATCTATGTACCCTGTGCAAATGTAGAAGAGTAGGGAGGTAGGCAATACATAGGCCATAGAGGCGAAATAATTACAATTTAGCATTAATACTGGAGTGATAGATGTGTAGATGACGATGTGCAAGTAGAAATACTGGGGTGCAAAAGAGCAAGAGGGTAAGTAATAATATTTCGGATGAGGTAGTCAGGTGTGCTATTTACAGATTGGCTGTGTACAGGTCCAGTGATCGGTAAGCTGCTCTGACAGCTGATGCTTAAAGTTAGAGAGGGAGATATAAGACTCCAGCTTCAGTGATTTTTGCAATTAGTTCCCGTCATTGGCAGCAGAGAACTGTAAGGAAAGGTGGCCAAAGTAAGTGTTGGCTTTGGGGATGACCAGTGAAATATACCTGCTGGAGCGCATGCTATGAGTGTTGCTATGGTGACCAGTGAGCTGAGATAAGGCGGGGCTTTACCTAGCAAAGACTTCTAGATGACCTGGAGCCAGTTGGTTTTTATTTTAATTTAACCTTTATTTAACTAACGCTCTAACCACTAGGCTACCTGCCGTCCGTTTGGCGACGGACATGTAGTGAGGGCCAGCCAACGAGAGCATACAGGTCACAGTGGTGGGTAATATATGGGGCTTTGGTGACAAAACAGATGGCACTGTGATAGATATACCATTGTAAAACTGACTGTTTGGCAGCATGAGTGAAGGAGGCTTTGTTGCGAAATAGGAAGCCGATTCTAGATTTCATTTTAGATTGGAGATGCTTAATGTGAGTCTGGAAGGAGAGTTTACAGTCTAACCAGACACCTAGGTATTTGTAGTTGTCCACATATTCTAGGTCAGAACCGTCCAGAGAAGTGATGCTAGTCGGGCGGGAGGGTACGGGCAGCAATCGGTTGAAGAGCATGCACTTAGTTTTACTAGCATTTAAAAGCAGTTGGAGGCCACGGAAATAGTGTTGTATGGCGTTGCAGCTCGTTTAGCACAGTGTCCAAAGAAGGGCCAGATGTATACAGAATAGTGTCGTCTGTGTAGAGGTGGATCAGGAAATCACCAGCAGCAAGAGCGACATCATTGATATATACAGAGAAAAGAGTCGGCCCAAGAATTGAACCCTGTGGCACCCCCATAGAGACTGCCAGAGGTCCGGACAACAGGCTATCCAATCTGACACACTGAACTCTATCTGAGAAATCGTTGGTGAACCAGGCAAGGCAGTCATTTGAGAAGCCAAGGCTATTGAGTCTGCCGATAAGAATGCGGTGATTGACAGAGTCGAAAGCCTTGGCCAGGTCGATAAAGACGGCTGCACAGTACTGTCTTTTATCGATGGCGGCTTCTCACCGCCATTTCCGACTCCTCGGCTTGAGCAGTCACCCAGCCCAGGATCGAACCCAGATCCGTAGCTACGCCTCTAACACAACTCTGACCCTTGTCACCTCGACCTGCCTCCGAATAATTCCGATTCCCAGCAACATGGGCACCCCTACAGTTGACACACGCAACTTGTTCCACCGAAACGACACATTCCTCTGTCCCATGCCGTCCTGCACACTTCTCACATCTTGGAATCTCCCTCCTACACACTGCTGCAACATGATCATAAATGTCCCACCTGAAACACAGCAGTGGGTTCAGCACAAAAACTCTAACAGGATAACTGATACTGTATATCCTAACATGACTTTGTCAGGTAAAGACTGATTAAAAACTCAAAAGTACAGACAGTGTCTCCTTTGTTTCACCCACTCGCCACCGGCTCTGCGTCGCTCCAAACGATGGGCGTCACAAACACTGGGAATCTTGAACGTCAACTGATCCACACTTAACACTCCCCAAGAAACCACTCCTTTCAATGGTGCCCTGTTTCTAAGAGCAACGCAAGAAACAGATGTTGACCTGAGCTGTGTGGCATAGAGCACCAGCTCTCTCTTGGCAGAAGAAATACAAAAAAAAACATCACAAGTCTACTTTGGGTTACCGATTTAACAGTACCCAACTTCTTTCCCACCCAACGTGATACCACATATGAATCAGCCAATAGGCAAGGATCCACTTTCTCCAAGAATCTTACTCCCACTGGGCCAAAATAATCTTTATCATAACCATCGGGACAAGACTCTGGGATTTTCAGCACACTTGCCACTTAGGTAATTCCCCCTCACTCTCATCAACTTCACCATCTGCACAATAGGACCATGCCTTACTTAGCGCTTTTTTTACGCTTTATGGTCGCCATCTTCTTCTGTGTGTCGACCATACTCATAATGCCGTCCTCATGGACATTGCCCATAGCCTCGGCTCCGACCTCGGTCAAAAAAATGCACCTAGCTCACGAAAATAAGACCACAAAGTAAATCATTTTTGTATGGATGTCAATGAGAATCGTTGTTTTCTTCTTCTGTATAATAGCAGACTGCAAACAAGCATTAGAGGTGCATGCCGCCACCTACTGCACAGTGGTAAACTATAGAAAAAAATATCCATTCTAGGAAAGGGGGAAAAACATAATACAAAATACTAAAATAGACACACAAAAAAGCACCCCACTCCTTCAATCATATTCCAAAACAAGTCCCATCCCTGTGCAGAAGCAGGGGCCCGTGAGGACAGAAACATCCTTTGACAGGATTTCTCGCAAATTTTCTCTGATTTCTTCTTAGTTTGTGAAGTGCAGTTCATGACCATAGTAATTAATTATACAAAGTCCACCTTTTTCACATGTTATATATCAGGATCCATTGATTGCCGAAAAACCTTCACTGGTGCAGTCTCCTCTTCACTGGTGCAGTCTCCACTCTTCTCAACACTTCCAGATAGGAAACAAACTGCACAGTCCTTATTATCGCAACCTCTGTCTCCTTCACCCTAACATGGCAATCCAGGGACTCGGCGCATGTTCGCCACCACAGTTGCAGCATATGACGTCAGCTGGCATACGATATTCTTCCCGTCTGTGTACACTTGATACATGCCCAAATCTTTTGCATGTATTAACACTGGAGGGGCTTGTGCAAAAAGACTAGCTTTACTTGAAAAGGGAGAGATTTAGCAAAAAAAAACTATAATATGGACGAAGTGGGTCAGGCAATGTGCACCAATCACTTCACCTACTTCCTCAGGTATATCATCTGCATCCATTTCATGCGAAACCCCACAGATAAACCCCTTGATAGGCGCCATGCTTCAGGAAATCCATGCACAAAGCATTCCATTCAAAAATCTTTTTGGAGGCATAATGCACACTTCTGTTCCGCGGACACAACAATTCTGAATAAGACCAGCTTGTGACTCTCACCGACCCCACCTCACCCAACGCATCTATGACACTCCTCGTGACTTGCTCAAAACCCTCACTCCGACTAAACGAATCTAGCGATTTCTTAGTTTCCATCACAACTTTACTTATTTTGTTTCCTTTTAGTTTTTCACGACTGTATCCCCCTCGTTCTCGCTGTCTGGTGAGTGTCAATTTGCAACTTGAGACATATTTGATAGAATTAAGCACCGCACGTTTAAGACCACATTTACCCATTGTTCTCCCTTTTTACATCTGGTCTCAACAAGAGATGGGTTACCGTTGTTTGATACTGTTTTCCTTGGCTTATTTGGCGTGGGTTACGGCCAAACAGTAGCCTGTGTTGAGTTTGGTTAATAAACCGGGAATTCATATACACAATCCTCTGTCTGGACAGTTGTTCATTTATGCTCTAGCCAGGTCATTACAGTATGTTTATGTAGCGCCATAATACCATAGAAGTAGAAGAATGGCCCCACCTAATCGGTCATGGCTAAAAGGGATACAGCATTTGTTGTTGCATTTCACCTAACCCTAACCCTTTTCCTAAATGTACCTAATTCTCCTAACCTGCTACGTTAGTTCTCTAACCTGCTCCAAAATTCAAATCTGACAAAAGATGTAGCCCATCTAGTCAAAAGCCACATGATCTCACATCCTCCAGCCTGCCTTCCATCTTTGAAGACAGAAAATCTGTGCAACATCAGAATCTATATCACAAAGAGATTTGATGAGTGTCCACAGGTGCTGCGTAGAGATGGTCTGACTGGGCGCTGTTCCTGGGAAGCTGAGCGTAGTGGGAAAGAGTTTCATGTAAATGTGGCATATAAAAACATGAGCAGGGTTGGTAAAGGCCGTAACTGTTTGCTTGCTTACGATAATAAATTCTGGCGCCTGAGACTCACCCATTTCTCCTTCTCCCAAATCCAGTCAGCTGATGTTCTGAAAGAGCTGCAAAATCTGGACCCCTACAAATCAGCCGGGCTAGACAATCTGGACCCTTTCTTTCTAAAATTATCTGCCGAAATTGTTGCAACCCCTATTACTAGCCTGTTCAACCTCTCTTTCGTGTCGTCTGAGATTCCCAAAGATTGGAAAGCAGCTGCGGTCATCCCCCTCTTCAAAGGGGGGGACACTCTTGACCCAAACTGCTACAGACCTATATCTATCCTACCCTGCCTTTCTAAGGTCTTCGAAAGCCAAGTCAACAAACAGATTACCGACCATTTCGAATCCCACCATACCTTCTCCGCTATGCAATCTGGTTTCAGAGCTGGTCATGGGTGCACCTCAGCCACGCTCAAGGTCCTAAACGATATCCTAACCGCCATCGATAAGAAACAATACTGTGCAGCCGTATTCATTGACCTGGCCAAGGCTTTCGACTCTGTCAATCACCACATCCTCATCGGCAGACTCGATAGCCTTGGTTTCTCAAATGATTGCCTCGCCTGGTTCACCAACTACTTCTCTGATAGAGTTCAGTGTGTCAAATCGGAGGGCCTGTTGTCCGGGCCTCTGGCAGTCTCTATGGGGGTGCCACAGGGTTCAATTCTTGGACTCTCTTCTCTGTATACATCAATGATGTCGCTCTTGCTGCTGGTGATTCTCTGATCCACCTCTACGCAGACAACACTATTCTGTATACTTCTGGCCATTCTTTGGACACTGTGTTAACAACCCTCCAGACGAGCTTCAATGCCATACAACTCTCCTTCCGTGGCCTCCAATTGCTCTTAAATACAAGTAAAACTCAATGCATGCTCTTCAACCGATCGCTGCCTGCACCTACCCGCCCGTCCAACATCACTACTCTGGACGGTTCTGACTTAAAATATGTGGACAACTACAAATACCTAGGTGTCTGGTTAGACTGTAAACTCTCCTTCCAGACTCACATCAAACATCTCCAATCCAAAGTTAAATCTAGAATTGGCTTCCTATTTCGCAACAAAGCATCCTTCACTCATGCTGCCAAACATACCCTTGTAAAACAGACCATCCTACCGATCCTCGACTTCGGCGATGTCATTTACAAAATAGCCTCTAATACCCTACTCAATAAATTGGATGCAGTCTATCACAGTGCCATCCGTTTTGTCACCAAAGCCCCATATACTACCCACCACTGCGACCTGTACGCTCTCGTTGGCTGGCCCTCGCTTCATACTCGTCGCCAATCCCACTGGCTCCAGGTCATCTACAAGACCCTGCTAGGTAAAGTCCCCCCTTATCTCAGCTCGCTGGTCACCATAGCAGCACCCACCTGTAGCACGCGCTACAGCAGGTATATCTCTCTGGTCACCCCCAAAACCAATTCTTCCTTTGGCCGCCTCTCCTTCCAGTTCTTTGCTGCCAATGACTGGAATGAACTACAAAAATCTCTGAAACTGGAAACACTTATCTCCCTCACTAGCTTTAAGCACCAGCTGTCAGAGCAGCTCACAGATTACTGCACCTGTACATAGCCCATCTATAATTTAGCCCACACAACTACCTCTCCCCCTACTGTATTTATTTATTTTGCTCCTTTGCACCCCATTATTTCTATCTCTACTTTGCACATTCTTCCACTGCAAATCTACCATTCCAGTGTTTTACTTGCTATATTGTATTTACTTCACCACTATGGCCTTTTTTTTGCCTTTACCTCCCTTATCTCACCTCATTTGCTCACATTGTATATAGACTTATTTTTCTACTGTATTATTGACTGTATGTTTGTTTTACTCCATGTGTAACTGTGTTGTTGTATGTGTCGAACTGCTTTGCTTTATCTTGGCCAGGTCGCAATTGTAAATGAGAACTTCTCAACTTACCTGCCTGGTTAAATAAAGGTGAAATAAAAAAATAAAAAATCAAACTGGCACAATAATACGAACAAGGTCATACCTGCACCCTCTTCCTGCGCTGACAGAGTTGGGGTGTATCTGAACTCCTCACAAGGCACTCTATCCTTCTACCTAGTCTCCTCTGACACACTGACCCACCTGCACACATTCCACTCCACCTTCACTGAACCCCTCTATCCAGCATTTTCAGTCAATGACTATTCATCAGTGTCCCTGTGCTAGGTCTAGGATGAGGAGTAAAGGAGGGTGATGTTGAATGTTTACTAATAAACTGCTGTTCGTCTGAGTCCATTACAGAGATGGAGTCTAGACCATATCCTGTTCAAGGGGATCAGTTGACCTAGAAGATACGGAAAATAATGCGCATTTCCATGTAATGGTTTGAACATTTCAGTGTTCTGAATGACCTCCATTCTCAACATGTTTGTGTCTCTGAGGTCAAGTTTTTAATCCCAAACCACCACTCCTCTAACCCCAGCAGGTATTGGGATAGAGAGATATTAGTCGACATATGAAGTCAGCCATGCTTGACTGGCGTCGCACCATCTGTCTCCCTCCAACTTTTAATGAGACACCAGGAAGAGAAACGAGACTTCAGCATAGGGGAGAGGCTGGATTAATTCAAACAGACATCTTGTTAGACTACAGCTCTTCTCCAAGGTAATGGTCTGTGTATTTTTGCCACATAGTGGATAGATAAAAGGGGCATGGTGTGAGGTGCTGGAGTATCTCTGCTTAACCTTCTATATTTCCCACTGCAACACCGGCGTGATTTGTACTTCTAACCCCTTTTAAACATTGTGTGTTAGAGCTACATACTTCTGGGTTGTACCATTGGATTCATCCATTTCTTCTGCACAAGCTTTGTCAGTGTGATTAACGGGGGCCGGGCTAGAGCGGTGTTTGTGAGACAAAGGCGGATCCCGATGCACCATCCCCCCCTGTCTTTTTTTTTTACAAAAAACGTCCGTAGTTATCTAAAAGCTATCTATGAAAAGCTGACTCTCACGAACATGTCTTTGACGCTCAAGTGTCGTTAGAAGGGGTTCAACTACATAGTAGATCATAGGAAATCCAAGGACATATGTCTATAATAGTGTAATAGGATCATAGTTGCTGTAATAAACTCCAGTGGTCACTGACTAGTTGGATATTAATTTACCACTGAGCAATTTCTGTACGTACAACATTCATAGAAAATCATTTTTAAAACAGGTTTTTGCTTTCACTGACATTAGTAACAAAAAAACAAATGAATGCAACTGTTTATGTCAAATTGTTTTGTTCTACTTGTTTCCGTGACAATAGAATGGTAAACCATTGAGGCCAAATATAAAGGGCTGGACATTCAGATAAATGAAAGGCAGATAAATTAAAAGCAATTTTTTGTTGGGGTCTCAGGTCTAATAACCCTTTCGATGCTCTTACATTTATGGAGATAGCTGCTCATTAAAAAAACACCAATCTACACAGAGGATTTACCAGTCTCAGCTTTAATGTGCTCAGTCTTACGCAGCTTCTAAGCTTTTTAAGAAGAAGATATTCTTAGATCATGTTCTTTCCCTTATCCTCCTTGCCTACACTCGGATTATTACAGGGCAGAGTAAAAACCAATTGATAGATTGTGACAGGAGGCCAATTTAGCATGTCTCATGATAAGGAATGGGTGATATTTTCAAAGGATTTTCCTGAGGCTGTTTCACATGAGCCCTATGCAGTCAATTACTGCTGGATAACAAACTCATAGATATAACTCCTCTGTTATATATAAAATAGGCTAGGTCTATTCCATGTTAAGTCAGATACTATCAAATTCAATCCCAACATGTTAAGGATAACTTCACACTTTTCTTTCAGACTCAAATGTACAATCTCTTGTACCTCACTGAAGGACACATCAATAGCACCAGTCGCTCAATGTAAATATCTGCATAGCACCACAGAGACAATGACCAAGGAGACAGCACACAAATGAGTTTCCTAAAACCACTCCTCATCCAAAGCAAGTCAGACCTTGGGCAACAGGGACATACAGTACACTTAGGGGACATGTGCTGTTCAGTGTTCCTAGAGGATGCCAGGTGACTACTGCTCCATCTGCATTACTGCACATGTATAAAAGGTACACAATGCCAGCAAATAGACTAGAGCAAGGGTATTCAACTCTTACCCTACAAGGTCCAGAGCCTGCTGGTTTTCTGTTTTACCCGAATTAGTTGCACCCACCTGGTGTCCCAGGCCTAAAGCAGTCCCTGAGTAGAGGGGAACAGTGTGGAAAAAAGCAGTGGAACTGGCTTCGAGGTATAGAATAGTTTGAGGGGACTAGAACAACAAACAAGTCTTTCAGTTTTCTTTATTAACTGAAAAGGCTCATTGTCAAACATTATAAGGCACATATTTTCCTCATCTGCACAGATGTCATACTGAGCAACTCAAAAGTAAAAGTTGTCAGTAGCTTAAAAAGGTACAAAGTGTGTAGCGCTGGGATTGTACATGGAATACAGTGTCATTATGTTCTCCTGTGACATATTCACAATCTGTCCAGTACAAACACCACATTCAATCAGGACAAAATCCTGAGTTGCATTCAACTATTCGAACAGACAAGACCAATTGCTGGCATGTTAAAATACGTTTCTTTTTCTTCAAATCACACATTTGTGGATGTATACATTCTACAGACATAGCTTGGACTGCTGGCCTTTGTCATATGACCTTAATCTTAAAACACATTGCTCAACAATGCCAGTAGATTAATTAAGTCACACTTCCTCAACCTTTCGCCTGATTAAAACACCCCCAGGTCAAACTTTGCAAGCTATGCCCTAAAAGTCCTTTTGTAAACAGGAAATTGAAACTCTTTAAGACAGCACCAGAGCAAAAATGAATCCTACCGTCGTTACAGAGCAATTGATAGACATGTAATGCAGTGTTTCCCAACCCTGGTCCTCCAGTACCCCCAACAGCACACTTTTGTTGTTGCCCTGGTCAAACCCACCTCATTCAGCTCATTGAGGCTTGATGATCAGTTGCATCAGGTGTGTTTGTCCAGGGTTACAATAAAAATGTGTACTGTTGGGGGTACTCGAAGACCAGGGTTGGCGAACACTGATGTAATGGATATAAGTTCCACCCTTGAGCCAACATGGCTGCCTTAGTTGCCACACATCTTCAGCCATCAAAAGGCACCTATGAAGCCACTACCGTAATACTTCATTAAATCTGAATGTTTTGCAGCTCAATTATCTCGTGGCAAAACAGCACTTGGGAGGAAGCATCAATTAAGACAAATGGCAGGTCCCTGAGGACCACATAGACAGATTGATATGAGAGAAAGAGGGACGAGAGCGAAAAGGTGGAATGGGGTGAGGATGGGATGAGTGACCAGAAAATGTCTATATGCATGTTAAGCTGGCAGTCAGGGGGAGGGGTGGTTGGGGTCATCCTTTGGGTGCAGCAAGTCTCTGGGTAAATTGGGACCCAGTCCATGGTGGCAGGGCAGGGGCATGCATCCCAATTGGGGCCCAGCCATCTTAGAGCCGGTCCCTACCCTTCCCCTTGGCCCAGATCTATTAGATATTGCTCCTATGGTGGAATTACTACTACACTGCTCAGGGCTCTCCAACGCTGTTCCTGGAGAGCTACCATCCTGTAGGTTTAAGTTCTCCAGGAACAGGTGGAATGAAGACCTACAGGACGGTAGCTCTCCAGGAACAGCGTTCGAGGACCCTCACACTGCTTATACCTATTAAGAACCTACAGACATACTAACATTGAGGGGTTAGGGCCAAGGTGAGGGGTTAAGCCAAGGTGAGGGGTGTGGAACTGGTCACTACTCTATGGCTCTGGGCATGGTGGCCACGTAGACAAAGACTACGATGAGCAGCACCACCACAGCCAGCGTGGGTAGAACCACTGTGGCCACCTGCGACCGGGCCTCCTGCATGGCCGCCTTACGCTCCTTCTTGTCCCTGGACGTCTCCTTCTTGGGCTTCCCCTTCAGCTGCCTCATGGTGGTTCCCTCCCTGGGTGGACACACTGCAGCACTCAGCTAGGCTCTGCCAAATCTATCAGACAACACCTGCAGGTGCAGTGACTGCCACCACAGTTCTGGAGGTGCAGTCGGTGGCAGTCCACTTGCTTGCCAACACCACTGGCACGCACCTGTGAGCAGGAGGAGAACATGCATTAATGAACATGTTGTTTTCTATCAGACAGTCTGTCAATCACACTATGAACTAATAATGGGGTTGGTTACTATACTTAACTAAATCAGGCTAGGACTATGTATTAAGATTAATTTATTGCCATCTTGGGTTAAGTCTGACTTGGACTTAAGTGAGACAAGAGAACTACATATCTATATTACACAGTTAGCCAAATCCACAAAAGTGGTCAAAATGACCACTCCTAAAAATGCTACTAATTGACCATTATACAGTTCATCCTTCTGTGCCCCGCCCAGCACGTCTAACACGTCGGTCACACCGACAGTTATTGCACAAAATAGTACTACCTAAAATAGTGCTACCATTTCTGTCAAGCCATCTACACATACAGTTTGATATGCGCCACACTGAAGGCACTGCAACTGCCTCCGCAATGCAATGCTGCAAGTCAAACGCAGCATTTCATTGGAAATTAATGTAATTCTGGCGTACCAAAATGCAATGTGATCGAAGCGTAATGGCAACGCTTTCACGCAAGATCTCAGAAGAGAAATGACACCCGTCGCTATGGCAACCACACACAGGGCAGCAGAACTGCTGCACATTGTTGTTGTTGTTACTTAACGTACAAAAAAAAAAAGGGTCACTTCAGACATCTTGGATGCTGCAGTCCAGGCTACATAAAGTGATGCAGTGTAAATTTCCTCATTGTATAGGCAAGGCCTTCATGTCATATTCTCCTTTAGATAATATACTGTGGATTCTGGGAGACTGGTGAAGGCCAAGGCCCATTCTCAATATTCTGCAGTGTTGTAGTGCCTGAAACATTCTAGGAGGTTGCTGCAGACAACCTCCATCGGACTCCTTTGGGATGAATTGGAACACCGACTGCGAGCCAGGCCTAATCATCCAACATCAGTGCCCGACCTCACTAATGCTCCTGTGGCTGAATGGAAGCAAGTCGCCGGAACAATGTCCCAACATCTAGTGAACCGCATTTCCCAAAAGAGAGGAGTAGTAAGAGGGGTAGCAAGAGGGGGGCAACTCCATATGAATGCCCATGATTTTGGAGTGAGATGTTCGACGAGCAGGTGTCCACATACTTTTGGTCATGTAGTGTATGTGTAACAGGTAGATACCAAACCACCTGGTGTTCAGCAAGATATAAAGCTTAATTTACAGCGGTTGTCCACACGGGTAGATAATATGTGCACAGCATGTTGTTAATATGAAGCCACTTAGTTACCACTTATGTTCATGTAGACCGTAAGTATTTAGCTAGTTCGCCTTGTCTTTGGTTCTCGACGAGAAAGGTCCACAAGTAGTCGACAGGAATGCCACCATAAAAAAGTGTAATGTCACGTAATTAGTTGATAGTTTTCCCCCTTACCTTCCTCGTAGTTCAACAACTCCTCTACATGTGACCGACTAATATAGGCGATAATGTAATAATTCATCGTCAGCGTATATTTCACAAATCATTAGCCTGATAGCAACTAACTACGTTAAGAACTTCAACGCCGAAAACATGGTTTCGATTTTCGTGTAGCCTAACGGTAGCTAACTAGCTTATCCCCTAATGTTAGCTAGCTGGAATCCTGTAGCCAGCCATAACGTTATTGACGTTGGCTCATACTTGCTCCACCTCTCCCAGTCGAAAATATAACGAGATTGCTAGCCAAGTAGCGTTACTTCAAGATACTTTTACTTACCTACTCAATTAACAATATCCACGTGTCAATGTTTTGTTTTCACAAAAGAAAGGAAAATAACATCCACCTTGAATTTGTAACGTTATGCACTTCGGTTTTGCCCGTGTGATCTCGTCCAGTTTCACCAGGCTTCTGTTGCTCTGCTACTCACTCCGCAGACTGCCCCTTGTACCTATGTCTATTGCCGCGTTCTTTACTGGTCGGGACTGGGAAACTCGGACATTTCCGACTTGCTATAACTGCTTAAACGCGACACGTGTATACAGCAACTACAACCAGTTAGCAAGTCTGAAGTTTCCTAGTTCTGACTAGCAAGTGAACGCGGCATGTGCTCTGAACTCGGGCGATTACGTGGCAAACTGCAATAGAGCTCAGACAGAGGATGAGGCTAAATAGACTCACCAGTGCGCCCTATAGGGCAGGAGCGACATAGAAACTGTAGTACATATATGTTTTCCTGTTTCGCACCTCTAGATGGGGTTAAATGTCCAGTGTTACTAAGCAAAAGTTAGATTAATAAAATGGCGCGAACACTTCGCGTTCTTAGGAAACTATGCAGTATTTTTTTTTAATGTATTGCAACGACCCTGGGTTTATAATCACGGAAATCGACCCTGCAGCACGAGCATGCTTTTCCGGCACAGTCGATAGCGCGCCGGACTTCGGGCTAGAAGGTCGAGGGTTCGAGACCTGCTCCCTGCCTGTTTCATTACAGTATTATTTCTTACATTGTTACCCCATGAATTCTTAAGTCTTATTACATACAGCCGGGAAGAACTACTGGATATAAGAGCAACGTCAATTTACCAACATTGCGACCAGGAATATGACTTTCCCCAAGCAGATCCTCTCTTCGGACCACCACCCAGGACAATGGATCTAATCCCAGCAGCTGACCGAAAACAACAGTGACGCAGAAGAGGCAGACTGAGCGGTCTTCTGGTCAGGCTTCGAAAACGGGCACATCGCTCTACACTCCCAAGTATACTACTCGCCAATGTCCAGTCTCTTGACATCTGAGATTGTAACATTGTTTGTTTCACGGAAACATGGCTCTCTCGGGATATGTTGTCGGAATCGGTTCAGCCACCGGGCTTCTCCATGCATCGCGCCGACAGAGATAAACACCTCTCTGGGAAGAGGAAGAGGAAGGGGTGTATGCTTTATGATTAACAACTCTTGGTGTAATCATAACAACATACAGGAACTCAAGTCCTTCTGCTCACCCGACCTAGAATTCCTTACAATCAAATGTCGGCCATTCTACCTACCAAGAGAATTCTCCTCAGTTATTAGTCACAGCTGTGTACACCCCCACCCTCCCCTCCCTCAAGCGATCACCAAGACGGCCCTCAAGGAACTTCACTCGACTCTATGTAAACTGGAAACGATATATCCGGAGGCTGCATTTATTGTAGCTGGGGAATTTAACAAAGCAAATTTGAGAACAATGCTACCTACATTTTATCAGCTAATTGATTGTATGTGTAGAAAAGGCCCATGGAGTTGGTGGAATAATCCTTTAATTCATGGCCACTTGCTCAGCTGGGCCAGAGCGCTTTAATTAGGTCAGGTGGCAATGACCGACAGATCTCATCCCCATAAAAGGAGGAAAACGCCATCGCCTGATCTCGCTGCTTAACTCCGTCTGCTCCAGAAGTTCTGTGCGTCCATGAATCCACGTAAGTCCACCGACTCTGTTACCTTTCATCTGAACTATCTGTTGCGATCGGGAGTGTGGGCCATCAGTTATTGTTTATAGTTATTACCGCGCAGCTTGGAGGGCATGCTTCAAACATATTGTGTAATGTGAATTGTCAAGGATCACGGCCCTACGGATCCTCATAGGCCAATTATGCAATCGATATGGTTAACATGTAATGAAATTAATTACATGTACACATGAAGACAATTGAAAGGGTGAAATGAGAAACGTCATTGTTTGCTAACTGATCGACTTTGATATCAAACTAATTGGGATTATAGATTGAATCACCATTCACGGTTTGTATTCTTTCATGATTTATGATAAATAGTTACGAGCCTAAATGACTCACGGATGATTACTATTGACTTCTTAATGAACTGGATTGTTGAATTCCATAATTATGTTAATCATGAATGCTTGTTATGATTTGATCTTTGTGATTATGAATTTGATTGGATACATGGTTTTGTTTCCTTTGTTATGCAGCACAGGCTTCTCAGTAAATATACCACTTTATGGTTAAAGGAATTCCTGCCTCAGTCTCATCCATTCCTCTGTCACCTGACACGTGACCACTTGTTCACCTTCACTGTCAGTCATCCTACCTGTCCAGCTACCCACACAGATTCCACTAATCTTTCAGTATGACACGTAGGGCTAATACTCTCGACCCCTACTACTCTAACTTCCGCAATGCATACAAAGCCCTCCCTTTGGAAAATCCGACCACGACGCCATCTTGCTCGTCCCGGCTTATAGGCAGAAACTCAAACAGGATGTACCAGTGACGAGAACCATTCGACGCTGGCCTGACCAATCGGAAGCCACTCTCCAAGATTGTTTTGATCACGCGGACTGGAATATGTTCCGATCAGCCTCAGAGGACAATATTGACCTATACACTGACTTGGTGAGTGCGTTTTATAAATAAGTGTATTGGAGACGTTGTACCCACTGTGACCATTAAAACCTACCCTAACCAGAAACCGTGGATGGATGGTGGCATTCACGTAAAACTGAAACTGAGATCCACTGCAAAAGAGAGGTCTGGAGATATGGCTGAATATAAACAGTGTAGTTATTCGCTCTGCAAGGTAATCAAACAAGCAAAATGCCGGTACAGGGACAAGGTGGAGTTGTAATTCAACGGCTCAGACATGAGACGTATGTGGCAGGGTCTACAGGTAATCACAGACTACGAAAACAAACACAGCCACGTCACGGACACCGACGTCACGCTTCCAGACAAACTAAACACCTTCTTTGTCCGCTTTGAGGATAATACAGTGCCACCGTCGCGGAACGCTAACAAAGACTGCGGCCCCCCCTCTCCTTCTCAGTGGCTGACATGAGTAAAACATTTAAACATGTTAGCCCACGCAAAGCTGCAAGCCCAGATGGCATCCTTAGTCGCTTCCTCAGAGCATGCGCAGACCAGCTGGCTGGTGTGTTTACAGACATATTTAATCACTCCCTATCCCAGTCTGTTGCCTCCACATGCTTCAAGATGGCTACCATTGTTCCTGTACCCGAGAAGGCAAAGATAACTGAGCTAAATGACTACCGCCCCAAGCACTCACTTCTGTCATCATGAAGTGCTTTGAGAGGCTAATCAAGGATCATATCACCACCACTTTACCGGCCACCCTAGATCCACTTCAGTTTGTATACCGCCCCAACCGGTCCACAGATGACGCAATCGCCATCACACTGCACACTGCCCTATCCCATCTGGACAAAAATTATACCTATGTAAGAATGCTGTTCATTGACTACAGCTCAGCATTCAACACCATAGTACCCTCCAAGCTCATCATCAAGCTGGAGGTCCTGGGTCTCAACCCCTCCCTGTGCAACTGGGTCCTGGGCTTTCTGAAGGGCTGCCCCCAGGTGGTGAAGGTAGGAAACAACCTCTCCACTTCGCTGACCCTCAACACTGGGGCCCCACAAGGGTGTGTGCTTAGCCCTCTCCTGTACTCCCTGTTCACCCATGACTGCGTGGCCCCGCATGCCTCCAACTCAATCATCAAGTTTGCAGACTACACAACAGTAGCAGGCCTGATAACCAACAATGATGAGACAGCCTACAGGGAGGTGATGGCCCTGGTGGAGTGGTGCCAAGAAAATAACCTCAACGTCAACAAAACCAAGGAGCTGATCGTGGACTAAAGGCAAAAGCAGAGGGAGCATGCCCCGATCGACAGGACCGCAGAGGAGAAGGTGAAAAGCTTTGAGTTCCTCAGTATATACATCACTGACAATCTGAAATGGTGCACACAGTGTGGTGAAGAAAACGCAACAACGCCTCTTCAACTTCAGGAGGCTGAAGAAATTCAGCTTGGCCCTCAAGACCCCCACAAACCTTTACAGATGCACAACAGAGCATCCTGTCGGGCTGTATCACCGCCTGGTATGGCATCTGCATCGCCCGCAACCGCAGGGCTCTCCAGAGGGTAGTGCGGTCTGCCCAACGCACACTGCCTGCCTTTCAGGACACCTACGGCACCAGATGTCACAGGAAGGCCAAAAAGATCATCAAGGACATCAACCACCCGAATCACGGCCTGTTCACCCCGTTATCATCCAGAAGGCGAGGTCAGTACAGGTGCATCAAAGCTGGGACAGAGACTGAAAAACATCTATCTTAACCCTGCACCTTAGAGGCTGCTGCACTGTATACATGGACATGGAATCACTGGTCACTTTAATAATGGACCACTAGTCACTTTATTCATGTTTACATACGGCTTCACTCATTTCATATGAAATATATTGTATTCTATTCATTCTACTGTATTTTAGTCAATGCCACTCCGACATTGCACATCCTAATATTTATATATTTCTTAATTCCATTACTTTACTTTTAGACGTGTGTATTGTGAATTGTTAGATATTACTGCACTGTTGGAACTAGGAACACAAGCATTTCGCTACACCCACAGTAACATCTGCTAAATATGTATAAATATACAATAAAATGTGATTGAGACATGCAGCGAGGGAATGGCTGGAGCGACACATTCACTGTAGTACAGAGATGTTCTCCTGTCTTGTGCCTGTAGATGGGGTAAAAGGTCCAGCGTTACTAAGCAACAAGTAGGAATGGTTGGTGAGCTTCTCAGGATACGGTAAAGGAACTGGGTAGTAAACATAGTATATGTCTGTGAATAATTCTGCCTTCAAGTATCATAACACACTGACCTATATTCAACGTGGTCTTCTAGCCTCCCTACTCTTCTTCATCAGGAGTTACCGAACACTACTGGAGAGCTACTGGAGGTTCAGGTTTCTGTTCCAGCCCAGATTAAACCCCTTAGAGCAGGGCGGAAACAAAAGCCTGCACACCCAGTGGCTCTCCAGGAGGGGTTGGCCACTCCTGATCTAGGTTCCATGAAGAAGGAACAGAGGTTGGTGTCATTAATAAAATAGATAAAATTACCAATAAAGATATAGAATATCATTGAGTTCCATGCAGAAGGAACAGAGTGGAGTCATTAATAAAATAGATGAAATGACCAATCAACATGTAGAATATCATTGATTTTATCATATGATTTAAGTACAGTGGTAAAATATGAGGAAATACATGAATATAGACAGTGTTACATGATCACACAGTAAAGGCACTCATCTTGCTTTCCATTTTACCAAGCATTTTGGTTAGTGATGACAAGTACTGTTAACACATTGTTTCCAGTAGGCTTTATGGAATTGATAACCAAAGCAAAGTCTAACAAGTATAGCTGTATATGTAATACATAGATTCATGTTGATATGTTAATAACAACCAATACATTGAGATACATAAGTGCCCCTACATTAAATGACAGTAGGCTAATATAGGTAAGAGGTTGATAATTAGGCTTGTTCAGACCAGTACAGTAGCTAGTTCCACCATGTTGCTTTGAGGAGGGGACCAGGAGCAGGTGGGTTTGCATGTATATCTTACCCCAGGTAGAGTAGCAGGAATGTGGGGGACAGCCAGGGTGAACGTCTCAGAATCCCAGGGTTTCTTTCTGCACCTGGCAACCCAGAAGGGTGTTCCCAGCCTGGACACACTCGGACACACTGGCTGCTGAAACACACATTACCAGGACAGGGATCATTATACTGTGGCATTATGGGGACAAGGGTGGACAAAATGCATCTTCAAACACTTGTTAGAAGACAAAATACCACAAACATTGTATTGTGAATGATTATACTCAAAATACAAATATTTGTAATTTAAGTAATACAGTGGATCCCAACCAGGAAATTGCTTTCACCTAAACAATTTATTTCCAATCAGGTGAGACGAAGGCCAAGAGTTTAGATGCCAGGTCTATGAGAGTGAGCTATAGCTACCTTTCTGAGCCTGGATCCATGATACTGCCTTCATGGCCAGAAACTGCCACTCCTCCTGAGCCTCCATCTTGAACCCATAGAGCCATACCAGGGCTAGAACCGTGGCCCACACCTCCTGGTCCACCTGAGTGAGTGAGAGAGAGAGAGACCGCGAGAGAGACAGAACCACACACAAAGACAGATGGAGTGAGAGAGTAAAGGAAAGAGAAAGAGAGATGATGAGAAAGCGAGGAAGGAGGCAGAAGATAAGGATACTGAATCATGGGAATCATGGTGAGATTCAGTTCAATGGTCATCATGCCTTTGTCCAGAGCTGATGGCCTTTCTACAGAGCATACATGCAGATACTCTGTGTGAGTGCAGAGTCTTGCAGCACGCTCATATTGCTGAGTCTCAGTTTATTTCTGTGGACCTACCGGTGCAGGCTTTGGCTTGGCCACCTCCTCCTCAGTCTTCCCCAGCACCTCAGCCAACGCTGCCTCCAGGACCCAGGAACCAGAGGCCTTCTGGAGGGAGATCAGCTGGAGGAGAGGGTCCATTGCAGGATCAGAGGCTGGGGCTGGACAGTCAGAGTCTGATGGGTCAACAAATGGTCAGAATGGTTACAACTGATCGAAACGGTTACATACCTAATACCTTAACTGTTCTATTATAGCACCAGTGGCTAACTGGGTCACCCTAACCCTATGTCACGCCCTGACCGTAGAGAGCTTTTTATGTCTCTATTTTGGTTTGGTCAGGGTGTGGTTCTCAATCAGAGGCAGCTGTCTATCGTTGTCTCTGATTGAGAACCATACTTAGGTAGCTTTTTCCCACATGGTTTTTGTGGGTAGTTGATCTTCTGTTTAGTGTTTTGCACCTGACAGGACTGTTTCAGTTTCGGTTATTCACTTTGTTGTTTTTGTTTAGTGTTCAGTTTAAATAAAAAGTAATGAACACTTACCACGCTGCACTTTCGTCCCATTCCTCTTCCTCGGACGACGAAAACCCATATACCCTAAAAACAGTGCTAAAGTCCTTATACTGGGCTTAAGTAATACAATCACAATAAATAGATACGCTTTGGGGAGTATCAAACTGTGTTACAATTCCCATGTGAATAACAGGTACTTGAAATGAGGTTAACACAGACATGAACCTTTAAAATTACCTCTGTAGTTTATGTCAGAGTCTGATACATCATCACCAGAGTCTGATGGGACAACAAATGGTCAGAATAGTTACAAATGACCGAAACGGTCACATACCTAGTACCTTAACTGTTCCGTTATAGCACCAGTGGTTAACTGGGTCACCCTAACCCTAACTGTAAAAACAGTGGTAAAGTCCTTGTGCTGTAAAGTACCACAGACCTTTTCCCAGTAAAGCTCCCTTTAGACCCCTGTACATCCTCTGGTGCATAGCCATACTACCCTGCATCCTCCCTGGCATAGCCGAGCTACGCAGCAAGGACATGGTCCTGGATCTCTGACACAACACTGAGAAAGAAGGAAAAAAACAACACACAGGTCACTGGGTACAAACGTATAGGAACACACACAGAACACATTTATGAATTAGCTCGCACCTATAACACATTCCACACTATACATCAAATCTGAATTAAATCATTTCTTTGCACAGCCGCTGTCACACACACACACTCACTCACTCACTTGGCGTGGGGACTTGTCTGCGTAGCATCGGTCCTTGCACAGCCTCTCCATCTACTTTGTGGACAGCGATGAAGGCAGTAAAGGCACTGCTCACTCCTGATTGAACACTGAGCTCTACCACCTTCTCTTTCACTCCCTTCTTCTCCCCATCCCCCTGTCTCTCTTCCATCTCCAGGAAGCGGATCAGGGTTCGAGCCCCCAGCCTGTGGACGGTCAGTCTGGAGAGGAGGGATAGAGAGATTAAGATGGTGGAGTGGGGGAGAGGAGGGATAGAGAGATTAAGATGTTGGAGTGGGGGAGAGGAGGGATAGAGAGATTAAGATGTTGGGGTGAGGGAGAGGAGGGATAGAGAGGTATAGATGGTGGGGTGAGGGAGAGGAGGGATAGAGAGATTAAGATGTTGGAGTGGGGGAGAGGAGGGATAGAGAGGTATAGATGGTGGGGTGAGGGAGAGGAGGGATAGAGAGGTATAGATGGTGGGGTGAGGGAGAGGAGGGATAGAGAGGTATAGATGGTGGGGTGAGGGAGAGGAGGGATAGAGAGGTATAGATGGTGGGGTGAGGGAGAGGAGGGATGGAGAGATTAAGATGTTGGAGTGGGGGAGAGGAGGGATAGAGAGATTAAGATGTTGGAGTGGGGGAGAGCAGGGATAGAGAGGTATAGATGGTGGGGTGAAGGAGAGGAGGGATAGAGAGATTAAGATGGAGTGGGGGAGAGGAGGGATAGAGAGGTATAGATGGTGGGGTGAAGGAGAGGAGGGATAGAGAGATTAAGATGGAGTGGGGGAGAGGAGGGATAGAGAGATTAAGATGGAGTGGGGAAGAGGAGGGATAGAGAGGTATAGATGGTGGGGTGAGGGAGAGGAGGGATAGAGAGATTAAGATGGAGTGGGGGAGAGGAGGGATAGAGAGATTAAGATGGAGTGGGGGAGAGGAGGGATGGAGAGGTATAGATGGTGGGGTGAAGGAGATGAGGGATAGAGAGATTAAGATGTTGGAGTGGGGGAGAGGAGGGATAGAGAGATTAAGATGTTGGAGTGGGGGAGAGGAGGGATAGAGAGATTAAGATGTTGGAGTGGGGGAGAGGAGGGATAGAGAGCTTAAGAGAGGAGGGTTGATGATGGGATGGGGGTATCAAATCATACTACATAGCTGAAATGCATTAGTAGTGCTGGCACTGTTTCTGTTAATGGAGGGTCATGGCAGTCTTGTCTGTAAGTGGTGGCACATTCCCTTAATGTATCTGACCAAGGCCTGCACACTGTAAATAGTATAAACAGTGTTGTTTTTACCCAGTGTCCTCTGTAGGCTTGAGACTGAAGCTCAGCTGGTTCTCAACAGGCTGCTCAGCCAGGCTGTACTTCACTGTCACTGAGCCCTCTGTGTCCCCTGAGCTCTGAGATAAGGAGATAGAGAAAGACAGAGAGGCAGAACGATATAGAGAGAAAACAAGGAAATATGGGGTTGAGTGAAACACGTGGACCGTGACCAAACAAATAGTTATGACCTTTCCAGTGCCCTTTGAACATTGACATACTGTATGTTAAACAATATTAACACTCATAACAGGAGAAGGCAGAGCCCTCACCTTCCCAGTGAGCTGGGCATACAGCAGTGCCCTTTGACCCTGGAAGAGCACTCTGATTGGTGGAGACAGAGGGGTGACAGACACCCCCTTTGGGACATTCCACTTGACTGAGATGTCCACCACAGCCGGCTGCAGGGCAAACCGGAGGGACTGCATCACCTGAGGGAGGGAGGGAGGGAGGGAGGGGAAGAGGGAGAGAGAAGAAGCGGTAGAGAGAACAAGGCAGGTGATGAAAACATTTCTAACCAACACAGCCCTCTTTACGTATGCACACACACACTTTCCCACCCTCTTACCCTCTCACCCTCTCACTCTCTTACTTTGGGCTGCATCCTGTCCTGTCCTGTGATAAACTGTGCGTGCCCTCCGCCCTGCTTGGCCACCCCAGAGATGAGAGCAGAGCTGGCCCCCTCTCCAATCCCAAAGGAGAAGCACCTAGCAGGGGCACACCCAGGAAACAGTATTATTGTTGTTGTCAAATACCAAAATAAGGCTATCAAACAAATCACTGGTATCATTTTCTTGTGCTTGTGGACTGACTGAATTAAAACATAACTGTACAGGAAGAATAATCAATACAGAAGCTTTTGTTTTCTCACAGGGGTGAAAAACCCCTAACCTACATAATCTCCCACACTGCCGCCCACATCCAGGTTGGATAGGTTTACATTAGATTAAGTTTAACAATGAATCTTTTGAGTCAAAAAGACCAGTGGTTAGAACTTTGTAAACAAAGATTCCACTGGCTTTATTTTCCAGACAGGTGCAATGGCCTCTGTAACAAAGTCTATTGAAACCAGTTAGGGACAGTTCCCAATGTTTGAAAATATTTTCACATGACCATCCCCTTTTATATTTTTCCACATGTACACATTTTCAGTATTAATGCAAAAAGAATGATTTCCACCACAAATACCAGTAGCGACCCTCTGTTTCTAAAGGTGGATATCATCTTTACTACTGCAGCATGTTTTGTGGCACAGTGGATGCCACGCAGGGCTACGGGCCAGAAAGGTGAGCTGCGCTCCCTCTCCCTGCCCGTCTCATTACACTACGATCAGAGCCGGCTGCAGACAATGATCAGCAAGGGGAAATCTGATTATTGCACGCAGCTTGGAAGGGACATTGCTCACAACCCTCCCCTGCGCCCAATAAAAACACCACTACCCTCCCCTGCGCCCAATAAAAACACCACTACCCTCCCCTGCGCCCAATAAAAACACCACTACCCTCCCCTGCGCCCAATAAAAACACCACTACCCTCCCCTGCGCCCAATAAAAACACCACTACCCTCCCCTGCGCCCAATAAAAACACCACTACCCTCCCCTGCGCCCAATAAAAACACCACTACCCTCCCCTGCGCCCAATAAAAACACCACTACCCTCCCCTGCGCCCAATAAAAACACCACTACCCTTCCCTGCGCCCAATAAAAACACCACTACCCTCCCGTGCGCCCAATAAAAACACCACTACCCTCCCGTGCGCCCAATAAAAACACCACTACCCTCCCCTGCGCCCAATAAAAACACCACTACCCTCCCGTGCGCCCAATAAAAACACCACTACCCTCCCGTGCGCCCAATAAAAACACCACTACCCTCCCGTGCGCCCAATAAAAACACCACTACCCTCCCGTGCGCCCAATAAAAACACCACTACCCTCCCGTGCGCCCAATAAAAACACCACTACCCTCCCGTGCGCCCAATAAAAACACCACTACCCTCCCGTGCGCCCAATAAAAACACCACTACCCTCCCGTGCGCCTAATAAAAACACCACTACCCTCCCGTGCGCCCAATAAAAACACCACTACCCTCCCGTGCGCCCAATAAAAACACCACTACCCTCCCGTGCGCCCAATAAAAACACCACTACCCTCCCCTGCGCCCAATAAAAACACCACAACACTCCCCTGCGCCCAATAAAAACACCATTACCCTCCCCTGCGCCCAATAAAAACACAACTACCCTCCCCTGCGCCCAATAAAAACACCACAACACTCCCCTATTGTGGACAACTCCCCAATAACAGTAATTTTAGAACTGTCCCTTACCTTTCAGGTGGGAGGTAACAGAGTTAGTTAAAGCAGGGCTCCCATAGCTAGGTAATGATAGGGGAAACAGTGCTTGTGGGCCCACCTGTGAGAGCCAGCATTTGCCTTCACCAGATCCAGTACTTCCTTGGTGTTCCCCACCTCACCATCAGTGAACAAGAAGAGCTGAGGACGACAGAGAGGGTATGTTCATCATGTGTTAATGTTAAATAATGTACATGCAGCCTTGAAGTATACAGAGAATGTTTCTTCAGTAACCAAAAACACAAGTCTATTTGCTGTCCCAGTAAGAAATGCATGGTACTGTAAATACCACACACTCAAAAGATACTGTTTGGTTGGATGTAACTAAACATGCCATTGTAGTGGAGTGTAGCGGACATGAGTCAGTCATTGTCATGTGATGAGGTAGCCCCGCCTGCAAACTTCAAAAAAATAACCTGTGTGTGCGCTCACTCTTGGACTAAGACCTTGGTTGCCCCCGTGGGAGACACGTGTTACATTGGTGCCCAACATGGGGCAAGTATGGGTAGCTGCAGCCCAATATGACAACCAGAGTATGGGCGAGTGGGTGTTTCGAGAGAGGGTGTATGGAAACCGAATCAGCTAATTGGGCAGATTTGCTTCCAATTGAGATAGTTTTGCGTGGTTGATTGGGCTACAAGTCGATAGTAAGCCTGCGATTAATGCTCCTGTGTTGTGCCTGCCGACTTGAAGTGATTCCTGTTGTGTATCACGATTGTGTGGCTGGCAGTAGCTACGTGGCCATTTTGTTTTGCTTACATTATTTTATTTCAAGTAAAAAAAGCAGCCTACACATTAAATAACTAATATTGATAACCATTTACACTTCCGGTCAAAAGATTTACAACACTTACTCATTCAAGGGTTTTTCTTTGTTTTTACTATTTTCTACATTGTAGAATAATAGTGAAGACATCAAAACTATGAAAAAAACACATGGAATCCTGTAGTGTTTTATATTTTAGATTCTTCAAAGTAGCCACCCTTTGCCTTATTGACAGCTTTGCACACTCTTGGCATTCTCTCAACCAGCTTCACCTGGAATGCTTTTCCAACAGTCTTGAAGGGGTTCCCACATATGCTGAGCACTTGTTGGCTGCTTTTCCTTCACTCTGCAGGCTGACTCATCCCAAACCATCTCAATTGGGTTGAGGTCGGGTGAATGTGGAGGCCAGGTCATCTGATTCAGCACTCCATCACTCTCCTTCTTGGTCAAATAGCCCTTACACAGCTTGGAGGTGTGTTCGGTCATTGTCCTGGTTAAGTGTGCCTTGAACTCTAAATAAAATCACTGACAGTGTCACCAGCAAAGCACCCCCACACCTCCTGCATGCTTCACGGTGGGAACCACACATGCAGAGATCATCCGTTCACCTACTCTGCATCTCACAAAGACACGGCAGTTGGAACCCAAAATCTCAAATTTGGACTCAGACTAAAGGACAGGTTTTGCTCGCATGAGGTGGAGTATCTAAATGATAAGCTGTAGACCACACTATCTACCTAGAGGGTTATCTGTATTTTTCGTAGCTGTCTACATACCACCACAGACCGATGCTGGCACTAAGACTGCACTCAATGAGCTGTATTCCGCCATAAGCAAAAAGGAAAACGCAAATCCAGAGGCGGCACTCCTAGTGGCCGAGGACTTTATTGCAGGGAAACTGTTAGGAATTTTGTTAATAAATAGTTAAAACAAATTCTAGCTTTAGATAAAACTATAACTAATTGAACTCTGCATGCCTGGGGAAAAGAGATTTGTGTTGTGGGTCATAAAATAAGCAGAAAGGGTCGTTAAACTATGGGTGAACTGACCCAACTTAGCCTGAGGTGTTTAGATAAACTTTTTAGGTATTCCATTATCTTGAGTTGTCTGCTAAAGTGGTAATCAATTATAGTGAGCCTTCAGGATAAATGATTATATGGTGTTTCATGTGAGTGCCCTGTGAGGTTAGAATGAACTTTTGAACCTGTTTTCTATTTGTCAGGACAATGAGACTCATTCTGTAATCTATGACGTCATATATTGTATATAAACCTGTGTTTATGATCAAATGGGAGCGTGCTCCGAGAATAAACACTATTATCTAATTTTAATATGACTGTATCCTGTCTATTTTATGGTAATAAGTATCTTACAAATTCATATAAATAGACAGATTGAATAATTAATGAGTATATTGTAGGAATTATTTAATTCCACTAACAGAAACTTAAATCCATTTTACCAAATTTCTATCAGCATGTTAAATGTGCAACCAGAGGGGGAGAAAAACTCTAGACCACCTTTCCTCCACACACAGAGAAGCGTAACAAAGCTCTCCCTCGCCCTCCATTTGGCAAATCTGACCATCATTCTATCCTCCTGATTCCTGCTTAAAAGCTCAAATTTAAGCAGGAAGCACCAGTGACTCAGTCAATAAAAAAGTGGTCAGATGAAGCAGATGCAAAGCTACAGGACTGTTTTGCTAGCACAGACTGGAATATGTTCCAGGATTCTTCCGATGGCATTGAGGAGTATACCACATCAGTCAATGGCTTCATCAATAAGTGCATCGATGATGCCTAGTCAAAAGGAACACCTATGTGAGAATGCTATTCATTGACTACAGCTCAGCGTTCAACACTCAAAGCTCATCAATAAGCTAAAGACCCTGGGACTAAACAACTCCCTCTGCAACTGGATCCTGGACTTCCTGACAGGCCGCCCACAGGTGGTAAGGGTAGGTAACAAGACATCCGCCACGCTGATCCTCAACACAGGGGTCCCTCAGGGGTGCGTACTCAGTCCCCTCCTGTACTCCCTGTTCACTCATGACTGCACGGCCAGGCACGACTCCAACACAACAGTGGTAGGCCTGATCACAGACAATGACGAAACAGCCTATAGGGAGATCAGAGACCTGTCCGTGTGGTGCCAGGACCACAACCTCTCCCTCAATGTGATCAAGACTAAGGAGATGATTTTGGACTACAGGAAAAGGAGGACCGAACACGCCCTCATTCTCATCGATGGGGCTGCAGTGGAGCAGGTTGAGAGCTTCAAGTTCCTTGGTGTCCACATCAACAAACTAACATGGTCCAAGCACACCAAGATAGTCGTGAAGAGGGCATGACAGAACCTATTCCCCAGGAGATTGAAAAGATTTGGCATGGGTTCTCAGATCCTCAAAAAGGTTCTACAGCTGCACCATCGAGAGCATCCTGACTGGTTGCATCACTGTCTGCGACCGCAAGGCACTACAGAGGGTAGTGCGTATGGCCCTGTACATCACTGGGGCCAAGCTTCCTGCCATCCAGGATCTCTATACCAGGCATTGACAAAGACTCCAGCTACCCTAGTCATGGACTGTTCTCTCTGCTACTACATGGCAAGCGGTACCAGGGCGCCAAGTCTCGGTCCAAGAGGCTTCTAAACAGCTTCTACCCCCAAGCCTTAAGACACATGAACATCTAATCAAATGGCTACCCAGACTATTTGCATTGCCCCCCCTCTTTTACACCGCTCCTACTCTCTTATTATCTATGCATAGTCACTTTAATAACTCTAGCTACATGTATATGTTACCTCAATTATCTCGACTAACCTGTATATAGTCTTGCTATTGTTATTTTACTGCTGCTCTTTAATTACTTGTTTGTTTTATTTCTTATTCGTATTTTTTTAACTGCATTGTTGGTTAGGGGCTTGTAATTAAGTATTTCACCAGATGTATTCTGCGCATGTGACTAATACAATTATTTGATTTCCACTGGTCTAATGTCCATTGCTCGTGTTTCTTGGCCCAAGAAAGTATTTCTTATTGGTGTCCATTAGTAGTGGTTTCTTTGCAGCAATTTGATCATGAAGGCCTGATTCGGAAAACAGTTGATGTTGAAATGTGTCTGTTACTTGAACTCTGTGAAGCATTTATTTGGGTTGCAATCTGAGGAGTAGTTAACTCTAATGAACTTATCCTCTGCAGCAGAGGTAACTCTGGGTCTTCCTTTCCTGTGGTGGTCCTCATGTATACCACCCCTGGGGGGGAGGGGGGCAGTGCATCAACTGACGAAGTGCTCGGAGCAGGTGCAATTCAACAACAAGCAAACGTATAACCCCAGCTTGTCATGCAGAATTCAAAGTTGGCCTGTACAACATGCAAAAAGGTAAGGAGCCTCGGTCTAGAAATGACGGAAGGGATTAAACTAGAAAAAGAGTGCGTGGCATGTACAGTAAATTAACATCCTATGTTGTGTCTGGTAAGCCCCACAGCGGAGACGTAAAAAAACAAGAGCCCTCAGAAAGAAGGTTTTTGAACATGCCTGAACCAAGGCGCATTTGGTGGCAGCAAGCCTTGTAGACAAGGCTAAAGAGGACACCTAGGTTAACACTCAAAATAAAAATTAAAAATAGACACTACAGCCAGAGTCTTCAGAACAGCCTTAGAAGGTTAAATATCACAGCCACATGCCCGATCATGGCTTCGAGCAAGAAGTTGACTCTCAGGAGTTAAATGGACTTGACATGGGGAGAGTCATTGTGAGAGGTCTTGAAAACTCAAGGTAGGACATTTTTTTCCCTTCACCTTCACAGCATAGAACAAGAATATGTGCTTCATATTACCACAGGCAGGAGGCCTATATATTCTCATGTGTGTGTTCTGCAGTATTTTTATTTATTTAACTAGGCAAGTCAGTTAAGAACAAATTCTTATTTACAATGACGGCCTACACCGGCCAAACCCAGATGACGCTGGGCCAATTGTGCGCCGCCCTATGGGACTCCCAATCACGGCCGGTTGTAATACAGCCTGGATTCGAACCAGGGTGTCTGCAGTGCCTTAGACCGCTGCACCACTTTGGAAGCCTACATTGATTTATTTTATTGTGATATTTGTTCTGCTACATTGTCTTGAAAATGATGTAAAATGTGTGTCTGGTAAGCCCCACAGCGGAGTATGTGTGCATATGGGAGGTGTTCTGCAGTGTTGTCTAAAAATGTTGCTGTACATTGAGGTCTAGAAAATTAGGCTATAAGAAATTCGGACTTGCGTAAGCTCCGCAGCTATACTCAAGTATAGTATATACCTACCCTCAGTTTTATAACTGGAAATGTACAGTTATTTGTGTAAAACTAACATGGAAATAGGACTCAGACTCATCCTCTGGCTTCAAAACAGAAGTCCAAACTCTCATGGTATTGTAGCTCAATGTACAATATTTGTATGTTAAGAAACAAAAGACCAAACACAGCTCAATAAAAACCACCCAACCTCTAGTAGAGTTTGACACACCCGTTCCTTTCCACACGCCCACTACTTTCCTTTAGACACACCCACTCGCCCATACTCTGGTCACCATATTGGGATGCAGCTACCTCACGTGGTACGGTCTCTTGTGGGGGAGGGGGTGAATGTAGCAGACATTAGGTCATGGTCACGTGATGATGTACCCCCACCTGCGAACTTCAAAACCCTCGGCCCAAGAGGGAATTTCTTCATGATCGAAGACATTGGTTGCTCTCGTGGGAGACCCGGGTTCATATGCCAGGTGTTACATATGGAAAGGTGGGAGGAGTTAAAGGTGTTTCCGGAGGAAACTGTATGACTCACATTGTGTGTAAGGCATTTAAAAGACCGAAGAGTGAGGTGATTGGAAAAAAAGATTTAAAAAAAATCTCCACAATGATACAGTAATTGACATATTTTAAAAAACTACATTGTGGACCACTCAGAGTTTAGATATTAGGAAACAAACTTAGTCAAACGTGGTACAATGGTTCCTTTGGCGTCAACTATAATACATTACATCAACTACATTATTGGTAACAGTTATTTAAACAATAAGGCCCGAGGTGGTGTGTAACGACGCACGCGGAGTGCGTGGACACAGTCCTTAGCCGTGGTATATTGGCCATATATCACAAAGGTGCCTTATTGCTATTACAAATACATGTTATCATACCCGTGATATACAGTCTGATACCACGGCTGTCAGCCAATCATTCAGGTCTCGAACCACCCAGTTTATAATATACTATACGTCATGTATGCATAAACCAAACTAAATACAGTCAATAAAAAGGACATGCAGGCATTTATAAAGAAATGTCTCCGTTGGAGGATAAGGTGGCAGGCTTTGGCAGAGGCATTTATACTGAACAAAAATATAACATGTAAAGTGTTGGTCCCATGGTTCATGAGCTGAAATAATAGATCCCAGGAATGTTCCATTTGCACAAAAAGCTTATTGGTCTCAAATTGTGGCCAAATTTCTTTACTTCCCCTGTTAGTGAGCATTTCTCCTTTGCCAAGATAATCCATCCACCTGACAGGTGTGGCATACCAAGAAGCTGATTAAACAGCATGATCATTACACAAGTGCTGGGGTCAACAAAAGGCCACATTAAAATGTGCAGTTTTGTCAAACACCACAATTCCATAGATGTCTTTGAGGGAGCGTGCAATTGGCGTGCTGACTGCAGGAATGTCCACCAGAGCTGTTGCCAGAGAATTGAATAGCTCTACCATAAACCACCTCCAATGTTGTTTTAGAGAATTTGGCAGTACGTCCAACCGGCCTCACAACCGCAGACCACGTGTAACCACGCCAGCCCAGGACCTCCACATCCGCCTTCTTCACCGTCAGGATCATCTGAGACCAGCCACCTGGACAGCTGATGAAACTGAGGGGTATTTCTGTCAGTAATAATGCCCTTTTGTGGGGAGAAACTCAATCTGATTGGCTGGGCTTGGATCCCCAGTGGGTGTGCTTGGCTCCAAAATGGGTGGGGTTATGGCTGCACCCCTACCCAGTCATGTGAAACCTAAGATTAGGGCCTTATCAATGTATTTCAATTGACTGATTTCCTTTTATGAACCGTCAGTGGTGGAAAAGGTACCCAATTGTCATACATGAGTAAAAATATAGATACTTGAGTAACTTTCTATTAAAGTAAAAGTGAATGTCACCCTGTAAAATACTACTTGAGTAAAAGTATTCGGTTTTAAATATACTTAAAACTTCTTGGAAATAGGGGGCACCCTTTTCACTTTTGGATAAAAATGTGCCCAATTTAAACGGCCTCGTACTCTGTCCTAGATCATATGATATGCATATTATTATTACTATTGGATAGAAAAGACTGAAGTTTCTAAAACTGTTTGAATTATATCTGTGAGTAAAACAGAACTCATTTGGCAGGCAAACTTCCAAACAGGAAGTGAAAATTCTGAAATGGGTCTCTGAAAGGCATCGCCTATTCAATTGCCTTGTATTTATGGATCTGTATGCACTTCATACGCCTTCCACTAGATGTCAACAGGCAGTAGAACGTGGAATGAAGTGTCTAGCCTTATGTGGGACCGGATGAGAGTCTTTGGAGTGAGAGGTCAGCCATATTGGCAGTATTTGGCTACGCACTTGGGTGTGTCATATCTGCAATGCGTTAGGTAGACACGAAGAAATGCTCCGTCTGGGACGTTATTGGATATATATGAGAAAAACATCCTAAAGATGGATTCTCAACTGAGTTTGACCAGTTTATTCGACTTTCATTATCACTTTTTGAATTTTTCGTTCATGCGTCAAATCTTCATGGACACGTGAGCTACACATGCTAGCCAAAGTTGCTAATTCGACAGAAGAAATGGACATTCTAAAACAAAACAACGATTTATTGTGGAACTAGGATTCCTGGCACTGCATTCTGATGAAAGTTCATCAAAGGTAAGGGAATATTTATGATGTTATTTCGTATTTTTGTTGACTCTGTTGACTCCAACATGGCGGAGAATGGCTGAGCGCTGTCTCAGATTATTGCATGCTGTGCTTTTTACTAAAGTTATATTTTGAAATCTAACACAGCGGTTGCATTAAGAACCAGTGAATCTTTAATTATATGTACAACATGTATTTTTCAGCAAAGTTTATGATGAGTTTTTCTGTTAGATTACGTGACTCTCTAAAATTTCTCCGGACATTTTGGAGCCATTTGTGACCATGTTGCCAAACCACGATTTGTAGCTATAAATATGCACATTTTCGAACAAAACATAAATGTATTGTATAACATGATGTCATAAGACTGTCATCTGATGAAGTTGTTCAAAGGTTAGTGATTCATTTTATCTCTATTTGTGGGCTTTGTGAAAGCTATCTTTGGGGTGAAAAAATGGCGTGTGTTGGGCTATTGTGGTGAGCTAACATAAATATATGTTGTGTTTTCGCTGTAAAACATTTTAAAAATCGGACATGTTGGCTGGATTCAAAAGATGTTTATCTTTCATTTGCTGTATTGGACTTGTGATTTCATGAAATTATATTATATTCCCTGTGGCGCTAGGCTAGGCTATGCTAGTCAGCGTTTCTGATGAGAATGATCCCGGATCCGGGATGGGTAGTCCAGAAAGGTATGAAAAGTAAATGTAAATGCTAAAATATACTTAAGTATCAAAAGTAGAAGTCACTTATTATGCAAAGCACCAGTTTCTTGTTTTTAAAATGTATGGATATCCAGGGGCACACTCCAAAATTATTTACAAAAGATGCATGTGTGTTGATAAGTGCGTGAATTTCACAATTTTCCTGTCCTGCTAAGCATTCAACATGTAATGAGTACTTTGGGTTGTCAGGGAAAATGTATGGAGTAAAAATGACAATGTGTGTGTTAGGAATATAGTGAAGAAAAAGTAGTCAAAAATATAAATAGTAAAGTAAAGTTACCCCAAAAAACTACATAAGGACTTTACACCACTGAACTGTAAACCTTAGAAATTGTTATATGTTGCATTTATATTTGTGTTCAGTAGAAATTATTTTCACTGTAGCTGGACAGCTGATGAAAAAGGATCATCCCTAATGTCACTGTTTAACCAACAGTAAAGATCATCACTACTGTCAGTGTATAACCCACAGTAAAGATCATCCCTACCATCACTGTATAACCCACAGTAAAGATCATCCCTACTGTCACTGTATAACCCACAGTAAAGATCATCCCCACTGTCACTGTATAACCCACAGTAAAGATCATCCCTACTGTCACTGTATAACCAACAGTAAAGATCATCCCTACTGTCACTGTATAACCCACAGTAAAGATCATCCCCACTGTCACTGTATAACCCACAGTAAAGATCATCCCTACTGTCACTGTATAACCCACAGTAAAGATCATCCCCACTGTCACTGTATAACCCACAGTAAAGATCATCCCTACTGTCACTGTATAACCAACAGTAAAGATCATCACTACTGTCAGTGTATAACCAACAGTAAAGATCATCACTACTGTCAGTGTATAACCCACAGTAAAGATCATCCCTACCATCACTGTATAATCCACAGTAAAGATCATCCCTAATGTCCCTGTATAACCCACAGTAAAGATCATCCCAACTGTCAGTGTATAACCCACAGTAAAGATCATCCCTACTGTCACTGTATATAACCAACAGTAAAGATCATCCCTACTGTCAGTGTATAACCCACAGTAAAGATCATCCCTACTGTCAGTGTATAACACACAGTAAAGATCATCCCTACGGTCACTGTATAACCAACAATAAAGATCATCCCTACGGTCACTGTATAACCCACAGTAAAGATCATCCCTACTGTCAGTGTATAACCCACAGTAAAGATCATCCCTAATGTCACTGTATAACCCACAGTAAAGATCATCCCTAATGTCACTGTATAACCCACAGTAAAGATCATCCCAACTGTCAGTGTATAACCCACAGTAAAGATAATCCCTACTGTCACTCTATAACCCACAGTAAAGATAATCCCTACTGTCACTGTATAACCCACAGTAAAGATCATCCCTACTGTCACTGTATAACCCACAGTAAAGATCATCCCCACTGTCACTGTATAACCCACAGTAAAGATCATCCCCACTGTCACTGTATAACCCACAGTAAAGATCATCCCCACTGTCACTGTATAACCCACAGTAAAGATCATCCCCACTGTCACTGTATAACCCACAGTAAAGATCATCCCTACTGTCACTGTATAACCCACAGTAAAGATCATCCCTACTGTCACTGTATAACCCACAGTAAAGATCATCCCTACGGTCACTGTATAACCCACAGTAAAGATCATCCCTACAGTCAGTGTAAAGATCATCCCTAATGTCACTGTATAACCCACAGTAAAGATCATCCCTATGGTCACTGTATAACCCACAGTAAAGATCATCCCTACGGTCACTGTATAACCAACAGTAAAGATCATCCCTACTGTCACTGTATAACCCACAGTAAAGATCATCACTATTGTCAGTGTATAACCCACAGTAAAGATCATCCCTACTGTCAGTGTATAACCCACAGTAAAGATCATCCCTACTGTCAGTGTATAACCCACAGTAAAGATCATCCCTACGGTCACTGTATAACCCACTGTAAAGATCATTCCCACTGTCACTGTATAACCCACAGTAAAGATCATCCCTACTGTCAGTGTATAACCCACAGTAAAGATCATCCCTACTGTCAGTGTATAACACATAGTAAAGATCATCCCTACTGTCAGTGTATAACCAACAGTAAAGATCATCCCTACGGTCACTGTATAACCCACAGTAAAGATCATCCCTACTGTCAGTGTATAACCCACAGTAAAGATCATCCCTACGGTCACTGTATAACCCACAGTAAAGATCATCCCTAATGTCACCGTATAACCCACAGTAAAGATCATCCCTAATGTCAGTGTATAACCCACAGTAAAGATCATCCCTACGGTCATTGTATAACCCCACAGTAAAGAGCATCCCTAATATCACTGTATAACCCACAGTAAAGTAATGCCTGAGCTTCTCAATGGAACCATCGTTTCAGAAAGTGCAGACACATTTGTCTATGGGGTGTTTGTTTATGTAAGGTGTGTAAGTTACCTGTCTGGGCTGGTCGGGGAGGCAGGGCTGGCTGTAGATATGTTTTAAAGGCTGGAGGATCTCTGTACCTCCCAGGTCAGCCCTCATTGCCTTCACCTTCTGCAGAGCCTCATCCATGGTCTTCTGGCTGTACTCCACACTCTTACTGATGTCCAGATAGACACAAACACAGAAGGTCAAAGGGTCATCACCACAACATATTATAGGACATGGACATTTTAATATTTCCCCTACCTAGGGCTGTGGCAGTCATGAAATTTTGTCAGCCAAGTAATTGTCAGCAAATAACTGCTGGTCTCATGGTAATTGACCGCTATTAGTATAAGCATGTGTAGCATCTCCTGGCTTCCAAGCATAGCCTAAACAAGCATAGCCTAAACAAGCATAGCCTAAACAAGCCTAGCCTAAACAAGCCACCATCACAATATATCCATTACTTATTTTTGACAGGTCTAAAGAAACACGATATGAAGAAAATGTAGTCTATTTCAGAAGAACAGAATAGCACTCTGAGGCTATGCCATATGGCTGTGGGCTACACTAGTTAATTTAGCAGACAAGATGTGCTTGGAATTCCATGGCATTATGTTTTATAGTATGAAGAATACAATTGAACAAATCTTAATAAAATAGAAAGGATATTTTCTCCAAACGATTTCAAAAGAAGTGCGCACATGCAGCTATTCTGTGTTGAGCGGTTAACAAAGAAACTGGTCCTCCTATATGCTTCATTTCGAGATATTTATGCGACTTTAGTTGTGATACAAACATTAGGATATATGTAAGATAAATAAAACATTTAAAAATAAACAGGCCGGTTAATCGGTATCGGCTTTTTTGGTCCTCCAATAATCGGTATCGGCGTTGAGAAATCATAATCGGTCGACCTCTAATACAAACCTTATCAAAACATATAGGCCTATGGGCTAGGATACATGAGGTATGCAACTATGATTTGAAAGTCGCGAAAAAAGAAAAAAAAAGGTATGCGAGGTTTCTGGCCTTAATGCACAAGCTGGGCATTAGTGATAGCACTCAGCGGCGACGAGTCATTTAGGGCAGGGTTTTGAGCCCCACCTGTTTAGCTTAAAGAGTAAGGCAGCTCCAAAATACAGGTGTTTCAGCCTAGCTCAGTGCTTTCTGTAGTGGTGGGGCAGCCAGCGGAAAATACGGAGTGTAGGGGTTGGTAATGTTCTCTGGTTGTTCTGTGATTGGCTCAGTGTTCACTCATGCGGACACTACTTCAACGCAAAACTGGTAGCTCTACTGGTAAAGCTCGAAAATTCAAGCCCCTTGGGTGCTGCCATAGACTTACATTAGGTCATTGGCCACAGACAAAATTATGTCAAATTACATAGCTTTGATTGGACTTTGATACTTTAAAAAATCTTAGGTAGAAAGCTAGACAAGCAGTCATTGATCATCATGAATCAAGTTGGCAATCTACTGGCAAACCCTTTTCAATCCTTGTGTTATGACTTGCCCTCCTGGATGGAGATCAAAGGTGCCGGCTAACCAAAGGTTTCAAGAGAAGACCCCCGCCCCCCCCTCCTGGGGGAGTTGGCCAGTTTTATGACGGTTCCTTGCAGGAACTCTCTCTTCCACTATGCAGAAATGGAAGTTAAAAATCCCTTTGTTACAAAAGAGATTGATTTTGCAGTACTGTAACATCAAAAGTTTGGACATTGAAACAATATTTCTAATGTAAATAATGTTTGAAATAGTTGGTGGAACTTAAACAATAATCATATAAAATCAGTTGTTGTTATGTGATATCGTTAAGGACGGTATAACTAAATAGCTTTATCTCTGAAAGTGTACACATTCAAGGGGTCAGGTTTACATCTAAATATTGTAAAACGTATATGATTAAATTTGAAACTATTTGTGAGAAGATTAAATGTGATTTTAACCTTCTAACTGAGGTAACATTTTTTCATAGAGACTTTTGCCAAGTCAGTAACCACGCCCACGTGAGCACAAACATTATGCCAAAGGAGGGAATGCCCCTTTTTCCCCTAAAGAATTACTAGACCAGCATGATCGACACGAGATGGTTAGAAACTCTGAAACGTTCAACAGAGAAGAACAACATCTCAAGAGACCAGTACATTGCCAGGTTGCTACTGGCGTGTAAATAGGTTCTAACTGTACCCTGAATAATCAAACATTGAGACCAGTATACGGACGGTGTTGAGCCGGACATCAGGAATGGTTAGACTCTACCAGACCAGAAAATGGTAAGACTCACTTTGAGTTAAGATAAAGACTACATCGGAACATTCAGTCTGCAGCTGTTTAAGTACTTTAGTCTAGTAAACTCGGCCGAGGGCCACTACGTGTGTACCTTTTGAAGGATCCAGTCTAACAGGGATGAGAAGGGAAGAACATTTCCCTCCCACCACCGTGTGGTACTCTGATGTATCCATTTGAACGGACACTTCCAGAACAAAGAAGAAGATTGCTACTGCGGACATGGGGACCTCTGGTGGACAACAAGAGACTTACACATCCAGAGACTTTCTGATGAACTACTCTCCACAGGCTGATCGGGCAATTTCAACAGAGAGAGACGACAAAGACATACAAGCGTAAATATGTACATTGCACTTCTAAATCCGAATGAGTGGTTGTTAGGGTGCTAAATGTCCATATTTACAAGAGCGTATTATTCAACTGCATGTACGATAGTTGAATTCCTTTGTCTCCCCTTCTCCCGCTCTTTCTTTCCCCACCCTTTTTCATTGTGTAACAAGCCGTCATATCGGGTTAGTCCACGAGGGACTTTTTATTACATTTAGTTGGTAATCAATGTATAATCTATCCTGTGTGTGTGTTTATGTAATTCTGTGTGATTATTTAGTAAGTAAATAAATAATTAAGACAATTTATGTATTCCTGAGTCATCATGTAGACTAGCGTTCCTGCAGATTTAACGGATTATGGAATTTTCAGAATGAGACTGATATGAGGAAATGCTATGATATCGAGATTCAGATTTTCTTGAGTTAATTTGGGAAACGGTAACTCGTTAAACAAACTTTTCCTGTGGTGCACCAGGTTACTAATGAGGTAATTGTTACATGATTAATTTAAATCACATAATAACTACACAATGAATTATTCGATAAATAGCATGTCATCATATTACTAATAGCTACATCACGACACTTGTCATATGAGAAATTATTAGATAAAACATATCGGTGCTCATCGGACACACATTACACAACAAGTTGGAAATTGCAAATTCAACAATGAGGGCTGAGGCGCGACCGCAGCCTCAGCCCTCATTGGCCCAGTGTCGTCCGGATTAGGGGAGGGCTTGGCCGGCCGGGATTTCCTTGTCTCATTGTGCTCTAGCGACTCCTTGTGCCGGGCGCCTGCAAGCTGACTGCAGTCGTCAGTTCAACAGTGTTTCCCATGACACATTGGTGCAGCTGGCTTCCGGGTTAAGCGAGCAGTGTGTCAAGAAGCAGTGAGGCTTTCGACCTTCGCCGAGTCCATAGGGGAGTTGCAGCAATGAGACAAGATCGTAACTTCTGGCCCATGGCATTGCGTGTGAATGTTTATCCTTAAATTAAATACCCCCTTTTCTCACCAATTTTGTGTGATATCCAATTGGTAAAATTTTTATACATTGGCCATGCGGTCAATCCAGCATGACTTCTGCCGCGTTCAAGACAACTGGGAACTCTGGGGGAAAAAAGTATCTCCGACTGGGAAAATAACTGAACGGTTATTCCAAGTCGGGAACTCGGGCCTCTTTCTAGAGCCCACAAGAAGGACCGCCGCGCCACCTTCCTGTTCAAGTGAGCACAGCACAATAAGGTGAGTCCAAAAATGTCTTGTATGCTGCTACATAAATGATGTAATATGCCAGGGAGATATGTATACTGTAGCCAAGAAAGTAATACTAAGTGTATGTTGTGTAGTAAGCAGTTAGTAGCCCATGTGCCTCACCCTAATAATTTGGTCCCTTTCCTCCCATTTAGCCAATAGCCTGTTTTCAAGAAATGTAATCATTGAATATTGTAAGAGCTTTCATTGTCTGCTTATAAGCCCCCTTTATTTAACCTACGGTTCTGACTTGGTGTACAGGGAGAATACTGTAAGAACGGCCCATGTTCTGAATTCTGCTGCTGTACATTTCAAAAGCGCTGAACAAATAGTTATATTGACTACGTCCGACCTAGCTTGGATTGCCTCTTATCCGCTCGTCGTTCCCTTATGCCATAGTTTGTACATCTCAATTGTTAGTATAAACCACATTTGTTTAAGCAAGTCTTTGTTTTTTTTGAGGCTGAATGAACTGTTTCGCTGCCAGACAAGGCTCGCTGATAACCAGGTGTAGCGGTGGTAAGGATTCACTCCATGGTGCTGAAAAGGGCGCTCTGCTTTTGGGACAGCTTTATGTAGGCCCTAACAGTTTGTGGGCACCATTTGTCACCGTTATAGTGCATTGAATGTATGTTTAGTGTTGTGTTGTGGCTTTGCTGGCATGCATCAACATTTGTTATTGTTGTTTGACCCACCAAGATTTACATGCTAAAATCGCCACTGATAAAACATCAATCTACTTGCACATCATCATCTGCACATCTATCACTCCAGTGTTAATGCTACATTGTAATTACTTCGCCACTATGGCATTTTTATTGCCTTACCTCCTTACTTCATTTGCACACACTGTATACAGATTTTTTTCCATTGTGTTATTGACTGTACGTTTGTTTATTCCATGTGTAACTGCGTTGTAATTTGTCGCACTGCTTTGCTTTATCTTGGCCAGGTCGCAGTTGTAAATGAGAACTTGTTCCCAACTGGCCTACCTGGTTAAATAAAGGTGAAATTAAAATAGATTTTTTTTTAAATCATAAGAGATATTCTAACGTTGTCACCCATCAGACTATTCTTAATTGAATGTTGTCTTTACATTTAATAAATGAGTGATATTTATTTTGACTTAGAATGGACCATTATCATGCACCTGTCTCAGAACAGGGGCATGAGAAAATAGCACTTCAATAGCAAATGGAGGACTATGCACATAAATAGCGAATGGAGGACACTTTTGCTATGGTTCATATTCATGACAGCCAGGTAGGCTATACTCCTGTTGTAAAGCAAATCAATGTGCTTAATATTAGGAAAGTTGATGAATAAAGATTAATAAATACAGTAGGCCTAGCCTATAGAGGCCATCAAAACTCTGTTTTCTCACGCAATTGCATAGCCTACAGAAATGTTGCACAACATGAGCTCATGGGCTCTCATGAAGTGTTTGATGACATTTGCATATATGTCAGAGTGATTAGAGGGACAATAGAGTGCTGAGTACCAGGCAGTTAGAAAGTTTGGTAGGCTACTAATGACCATCAGCAGCATCAGAGCTTGGAGAAGCCTAATTACCGTGACTAAATGGTCATGTGGAATTTGACTGCCTTCATGACTCGTGACAGTTGGTGTGGCGGTAATACCGTCACCGTGAGGGCTCTACCCCTACCTGCTGCAAATGATTAGCTCATCGTTCTGCCCCTGAACAAGGTAGTTAACCCACTGTTCCTAGGCAGTCATTGAAAATAAGAATTTGTTCTTAACTGACTTGCCTAGTTAAATAAAGGTCAAATTTAAAAAAAGATGTAAACATTAACTGTCAAACACTGTCACCGATTATCTTTGGATTTGGACTACCTGGTACAACATACATGATAAAACCCTCGAATGACACAGCTAAATGTGTTTGTAAAAAACGTAAGTCCTCAGACACTGACTTGACCTGACTGAGACGAGGGTTGAAAGTAGAGAACACTCACGGAAAGAAGGACTCATAACTGGACCCAAAGCCGATGATGTTGAAGTAGCACCCCATTGGCAGGCTTTTCAGCAAGAGCAGCAGAGTATCCTGCAAGAGAGAAATTCAAGTGTTTTTACTATTCAATAAACCATATAGGACATGCTTAAAGAATGGAAGACTACAGAGTAACCACTGTGTACTGGATTTCACTCTAAACCATCTCTTGGTGAATCCTGTGCAGATTGAGATGTTAATTTACTAGTGCAGGGCTGTGTGTGTGTGTGTGTGTGTGTGTGTGTGTGTGTGTGTGTGTGTGTGTGTGTGTGTGTGTGTGTATACCCTGGCACTGCCAATGCGGTCCTGAGCCCCAGACCCATTGTGCATGGAGAATGACATGCTGCCAGAGCGATCCACAACAAAAAGGAATTCCCCGAGTGAGGTCATCGATGACATCACATCGTTGGGGAACTCTGGGTACAGGCTCAGCATGACCACTGGGTCGCCCATCAGAGAGCCTGGGAGCGATAAAGAGAGAGAGAGACAGAAGTGTTCAACAGCCTTTGTCCTCTTTCTCCATCTCTACACTACATCTACTGTATCTTCTGTCTCACCATGTTCCTCTATGTAAACATGGATTAAGGTAGGAGACTAGACTACTCATTGATCTCATCTCCACACATCTACAACAGAGTAAACCCACCCCCCCCTCACCTGGCTTGGCAGAAGTCTGTGCTGCCTCTACTATAGCAGTAGGCTGATGGGTGTCTTGGTAATACAACAACAGCTCAACGTCCCGGTCAAATTGATGACCTGCAGCCAGACTGACCTGCAGTTAGAACAACATTCACATGAAGACAGAGCAGTCTGAGAGGGAATTTAACAACTATGAATGATTCGGATGGTTCATGGTGCTAGTGAGAGTGTACGCACACAGACATACTGTACACTCAGACATTCATACGTACGTACAGTACCAGTCAAAAGTTTGGACACACCTACTCATTCAAGGGGTTTTTCTTAATTTTTACATTGTAGAATAATAGTGAAGACATCAAAACTATGAAATAACATATATGGAATCATGTATTAACCCCAAAAAAGTGTTAAACAAATCAAAATATATTTTATATTATACATTTTATATTATACATTCTTCAACATTCTTCAATGCCTTAATGACAGCTTCGCACACTCTTGGCATTCTCTCAACCAGCTTCACCTGGAATGCTTTTCCAACAGTCTTGAAGGAGATCCCACAGATGCTGAGCACATGTTGGCTGCTTTTCCTTCACTCTGCGGTCCAACTCATTCCAAACCATCTAAAATGGGTTAAGGTCGGGTGATTGTGGAGGCCAGGTCATCTGATGCAGCACTCAATCACTATCTTTCTTGGTCAAATTGCACTTACACAGCCTGGAGGTGTTCTCCTTTTGATAAACAAATAATAGTTCCACTAAGTGCAAACCAGATGGGATGGGGTATCGCTGCAGAATGCTGTGGTAGACCTGCTGGTTAATTGTGCCTTAAATTCTAAATAAATCCCCGACAGTGTTACCATCAAAGCACCCCCCACACCATCACACCTCCTCCATGCTTCACAGTGGGAACCACACATGCAGAGATCATCCGTTCACCTATTTTCTCTCAAATTTGGACTCATCAGACCAAAGGACAGATTTCCACCGGTCTAATGTCCATTGCTCGTGTTTTTTGGCCCAAGCAAGTCTCTTCTTCTTGTTGGTGTCCTTAGTAGTGGTTCATTTGCAATTCGACCATGAAGGCCTGATTCACGCAGTCTCCTCTCAACAGTTGATGTTGAGATGTGTCTGTTACTTAAACTCTGAAGAATTTATTTGGGCTGCAATTTCTGAGGCTGGTAACTCTAATGAACTCATCTTCTGCAGCAGAGGTAACTCTGGGTCTTCCTTTCCTGTGGCGGTCCTCATGAGAGCCAGTTTCATCATAGCGCTTTTGCAACTGCACTTGAAGAAACTTTCAAAGTTCCAGATTGACTTAAAGTAATGGACTATTGTTTCTCTTTGCTTATTTGAGCTGTTCTTGACATAATATGGTTTTGGTCTTTTACCAAATATGGATTTCTTCTGTATACCACCCCTACCTTGTCACAACACAACTGATTGGCTAAAACGCAGTAAAGAAATTCCACAAATTAACTTTTAACAAGGCACATTTGATAATTGAAATGCATTCCAGGTGACTACCTCATGAAGCTGGTTGAGAGAATGCCAAGAGTGTGCAAAGCTGTCATCAAGGCAAAGGGTGGCTACTTTGAAGAATCTCTAATATATTTTGATTTGTTAAAAAAAAAATTGGGATACTACATGATTCCATGTGTTATTTCATAGTTTTGATGTCTTCACTATTGTTCTACAAAGTAGAAAAAAGTTAAAATAAAGAAAAACGCTGGAATGAGTAGGTGTGTCTCAAGTAGATTGGGACTGGTACATATCTTACATTACTTATATCACATGTATATCCTGTATTTTATACCATCTACTGCACCTTGCCTATGCCGCTCGGCCATCGCTCATCCATGTACTTATTTGTACAGTTGAAGTCGGAAGTTTACATACACTTAGGTTGGAGTCATTAAAACTTGTTTTTCAACAACTCCACAAATGTCTTATTAACGAACTATAGTTTTGGCAAGTCGGTTAGAACATCTACTCTGTGCATGTGTAACAGTTTAACTTTAGTCCGTCCCCTCGCCTCGACCTCGGGCGCGAACCAGGGACCCTCTGCACACATCAACAACAGTCACCCACGAAGCATCGTTACCCATCGCTCCACAAAAGCCGCGGCCCTTGCAGAGCAAGGGGAACCACTACTTCAAGGTCTCAGAGCAAGTGACGTCACCGATTGAAAGGCAACTGGCGCGCACCACCGCTAACTAGCTAGCCATTTCACATCCGTTACACTCACCCCCCTTTCGACCTCCTCCTTTTCCGCAGCAACCAGTGATCCGGGTCAACAGCATCAATGTAACAGTTTTACTTTAGTCCGTCCCCTCGCCCCGACCTCGGGCGCGAACCAGGGACCCTCTGCACACATCAACAACAGTCACCCACGAAGCATTGTTACCCATCGCTCCACAAAAGCCGCGACCCTTGCAGAGCAAGAGGAACCACTACTTCAAGGTCTCAGAGCAAGTGACGTCACCGATTGAAAGGCAACTGGCGCGCACCACCGCTCTAACTAGCTAGCCATTTCACATCCGTTACACATGACACAAGTAATTTTTCCAACAATTGTTTACAGACAGATTATTTCACTTATAATTCACTGTATCACAATTCCAGTGGGTCAGAAGTTTACATACACTAAGTTGACTGTGCCTTTAAACAGCTTGGAAAATTCCAGAAAATGATGTCATGGCTTTAGAAGCTTCTGATAGGCTAATTGACATCATTTGAGTCAATTGGAGGTGTACCTGTGGATGCATTTCAAGGCCTACCTTCAAACTCAGTGTCTCTTTGCTTGACATCATGGGAATATCAGAAGAAATCAGCCAAGAAAAATTGTAGACCTCCACAAGTCTAGTTCATCCTTGGGAGCAATTTCCAAAATGCCTGAAGGTATCACGTTCATCTGTACAAACAATAGTACGCAAGTATAAACACCATGGGACCACGCAGCCGTCATTCTGCTCAGGAAGGAGACGCGTTCTGTCTCCTTGAGATTAACGTACTTTGGTGCGAAAAGTGCAAATCAATCCCAGAACAGCAGCAAAGGACCTTGTGAAGATGCTGGAGGAAACAGGTACAAAAGTATCTATATCCACTGTCATGACGCTGGCCTGTGGGTAAGGTTTATGACCCCCCCATGAATACCTTTCTCCCTTCCCTCTCTCTCTGACTCTACTGAAGGACTCTTGAATAGTCTTTGTTAAACATAGAGAGTCTGGGAACATCAAACAAGTGGAGGGAGAGGAACCATATTTCGGTAATAGAACCAGTTGAAAATATGTGTTGGTACTTAATGAATATGATGTCAGTTCGGTTGTCATCTGAGACATTATGAGTGATGACAGGATGACATTAACTGTATCTGGGAAAGTCTACACATTCTAGTTATCAGATTCACATGGAATTGTTGTGCAATTTAAATGTTTAAATATGAAACTATTTGTGAAAAGATTTAATGTAATTTTAATGTAAGTTTCCAAATGAGAGAATTGGGTTTTCATAAGGTTAGAGCTCTGCTCAATCAGTGGCCCGCCCCTGTGAAGAGACATTGGTTATAAACTATGAAACACACTCCTCTCTACCTCCACTATTTACAGTAAGCCCTTGACGAAAATGTAACCTCCTGTCCCGGGTACATTAGGGCGACGGTCCGATGTCAGAAGGATTCAGATAATAACTACAGAACTAAGCCAACCTCAGCGTGAGCTTTGGTGGCGAATGGTATGAACTTTGCACTCTTATTCACTACAGAAGTGATACCTCCGAGCCGTTGAGTTAGTAGCGGACGCTGTAAACGTGGGCTAGGAAAGGACGGACGACGTATCCAATCTAACACACAACAACGATACTACAACGTATCCCATTTACCACCAGAGACATTCTTCCGAGGACAGCAAGATCTCTGTTGGGCAACACGGTAGGCATCTACGAACAACCTACAAAAGCGCAGCTCAGAGTAAATATTTATTGCATTTCCCTTTTCCAAATGGGCGGTAATTTAGAATGCATAAGATACTGTATTTACGATAGCATAGCTTCTCCCTTTGTTGCTCAGTCTTCCCGCTCTTTCACTCAAACCCAACCCCCTTTCCTTTCTGTAACCAGCTGTCATGTCGGCTCCGTCCACCAGGGACGTTTTCTGTATGACATAATTTGCATTCTGTGTATATGTAATTCTGTGTGATCAGTTAGGTATTTAGTAAATAAGTAATTAAACCCAATTTTGTATTGCTGATTCAACTTGTTAGCCAGGGTTCGTGAAGATAACCAAGAATTTACAACTTTCAGAGGAGACTGAAATAAGGTGACGATAAATATTGACTGCTATTGATGTAAAATATTACTAGGTTTTTAAGAGTTTATTCGGAAGATAACAGCTCCATAAATACTCTTTCGTGGTGCCCCGACTTTCTAGTTAATTACATTTACATGATTAGCTCAATCAGGTAATATTAATTACAGAGAAAGGATTTTATAGAATAGCATGTCATATCACTTAATCCGGCATAGCAAAAGACACGACACCACAGTAAAACGAGTCCTATATCAACATAATCTGAGAGGCCGCTCAGCAAGGAAGCCACTGCTCCAAAACCGACATAAAAAAGCCTGACTACGGTTTGCAAATGCACATGTACTTTTTGTACTTTTTGGAGAAATGTCCCCTAGTCTTATGAAACAAAAATAGAACTGTTTAGCCATAATGAACATTGTTATGTTTGGAGGAAAAAGGGGGAGGCTTGCAAGAAAAAGAACACCATCCCAACCATGAAGCACAGGGGTGGGAGCATCATGTTGTGTGGATGGGCTGGTGCACTTCACAAAATAGATGGCATCATGAGGGAGGAAAATTATGTGGATATATTGAAGCAACATCAAGACATCAGTCAAGAAGTTAAAGCTTGGTCGCAAACGGGTCTTCCAAATGGACAATGACCCCAAGCATACTTCCAAATTTGTGGCAAAATGGCTTAAGGACAACAAAGTCAAGGTATTGGAGTGGCCATCACAAAGCCCTGACCTCAATCCTAAAGAAAATTTGTGGGCAGAACTGAAAAGCGGGTGCGAGCAAGGAGGTCTACAAACCTGACTCAGTTACACCAGCTCTGTCAGGAGGAATGGGACAAAATTCACCCAACTTATTGTGGGCAGCTGGTGGAAGGCTACCCGAAACGTTTGACCCAAGTTAAATAATTTAAAGGCAATGCTACCAAATACTAATGAGTGTATGTAAACTTCTGACCCACTGGGAAAGTGATGAAAGAAATAAAAGCTGAAATAAATCACTCTACTATTATTCTGATATTTCACATTCTTAAAATAAAGTGGTGATCCTAACTGACCTAAGACAGGGAATTTTTACTAGGATTAAATGTCAGGAATTGTGAAAAACTGAGTTTAAATGCATTTGGCTAAGGTGTATGTAAACTTCCGACTTCAACTGTACATATTCTCATTCACCCCTTTAGATGTGTGTATTAGGTAGTTGTTGGGGAATTGTTAGATTACTTGTTATATAATTACTGCACTGCCGGAACTAGAAGCACAAGCATTTCGCTACACTCACATTAACAGCTGCTAACCATGTGTATGTGACCAATACAATTTGATTTGACTGTGTATAAAATAAACACACTTAAACATGCATATGAACACACACACACACACACACACACACACACACTCACACACACAGACACACACAAGGTACCGTGGCTTGGGTTTTCTCTGTGTTGAGGTAGTTGAGTGGGTCCAGGGGACAGTTGGACTCTACTCTACAGATGGGATGAGGGGACGACACACGGGCACTGAGGGACAGACTGTAGGGCACAGAAGCAGCAGGCACCGAGGACACCAGGGCACTGCCACCACTACCACTGTCTGACCCTTAGAGAGAGATGGGGTCAGGGAGGGAGGAGGAGGTAGAGAGACAGAGAGAAGACAGAAGGCCAGAGAGGAAAGAGATGAACAGAAACATGCTAATTTGTGGGTGATTGGACTGGACCTAAAGCCTGCACCACTTCCTGTGGGTCTCCAAGAGCAGGACTGAAGTCCACCACCCTATGTGACCAGTTGCTGGTTCCTAGTCACACTGCTGCCCACAAGGTTTTACACTGCACTATGATGTATTAGTGGTTTGTGTCTCTCCATACAGGGGCACATGTTCTTACCCTGGGGTTGATAGCGGGGGTTGAGCACGGCGGGCAGGCAGAGCCTCAGGCCATCGTCAGCCTGTACAGCCAGCTCTGTCACATAGTCTAGGCTGACAGAGGCCTTCTCCCCTGGAGGCAGACTACCTACACTCAGCTTGAACACATCCGGGCTCTCATCACTCTCCTCCAATAGGAAGGCCTGCTGGCCCGAGCTCAACGAATCATCATACTGCTCCCGCGCCTGAGAGGGGGACAGAGGAACACAAGGATGCATCATCAGCCTGAGACAATAGTGATATGAGAGTGGTCAAAAGGATAATACTGATTCTTGAAGCTCTGCAAGTCATAGACTGCTTTGTTAACCAATTGGGTATAGTTGCCCAGTAAGACGTTACACCAAGTTGTTCTTAAACCTGTGTAGTAACTATGTAACTACACTAGTAACAACATTTGTACAAACATGTTATTGATTGTTATAAACATGAAATGAATCCTGAAAAAAAAGAAAAGAAATGTAGATCTGCATTGTTGCTTTTGTCTCATTGTTGACTTGTCATTTCCCCTCACCTTTTGTTTCTCCTGAACCTCAGCCACCACCTCAGTCTGTCCTATCTTGGCGCTGAACCTGCAGACAGCAGCCTCTCCTGGCAGAGGGAAAACAAAGATGGCCTCCAGAGGGCTCTCCTCCTGGTTCTCATACTGCAGAGTGGAGCTCACAGTGGCCACATGCCCCTGGACACTCACTTCCACAGCAATACTCTTCAGAGGCACTGAGAGAGGGAGGGATGGATGGAGAGAGGATAAACAAGATACTGATGAGAGCTCATGTCTGGGAGAATGAAAATCCACACAGACATGGAAGTAAACAATAATTTCTGCTTTCAAACAGTACCTGGTTCATTCTTGACAGTTATCAATCCACAGCAGTTCACCATTTCGGCACCTGAATGGGGAAGTCAGGTGTGATATTATTGTCCTCTTAACTTGAATTAGGCACTGTTCACATCACTTCAATTAAGTTAATTGGCATGCAACAATAAATCGTAATATGCCAAGCGTTTATGATAAATTGTTTTATAAAAGGCAGCCACAGAATGCCACTACTGACAGTAAGATAAGGGCCATTGGAGAGGTTTATCTAACCATGATGGTCATGCACCATAACTGCTGGTTGCTGATAAAGAATATTGCTTTGTAAGGTAATACAGTATTGGTCTTCCCAGAACACATTTCCTCATACAACAGTTGCTTTGTGTAAAAAGGACATAACCAAGCCTGAATTTCTTGTGAACAATAAACAATGAAATGATCACAGCAGCTTGACGCAATAATGTCAATCTCTGTCCAGTGTCCATCCTGTGTAACCTCTGGTTGAACTAGTCATAGAGATCCTATTCAATTGTTCCATTTAGGTTCTCTCCCTGTTTCAAAAGTTTCATACTAATTACACGTTTATGGGCAAGGGGTGAATGTAGTTCATCTACCGGCTGTATTTTTCTTGTTTTTCCCAGAGCATTAATGTCTAAGAACTTAAACTAGCATCATTTTGATCACTGTCGGTTGGCAAAACATTGACATGATAGACATGTCACAATTGTTGTCTCTTGCTGTAGGCACATTAGGTTTAGTCATGGCTGCTAGAGTTGGGGGCAACTGTAGCACAGTATTAAAATGATCCTGAGCCAAGCAGCCAAATTATGAAAACAACAAGTGACTTAAACTTTAAGATGGTATGAATTAAACAAATAATAACTTTAAATAGCCTTGGGGTCCTGTGGAGTAGGTTACTGTACCACCAAGTACATTTTGCTCTGTCTAGAGTATCCCTGAAGTACCCGCTCATGTGCATGTAACCAGTTAGCCTATAGTCTCATGACTCTTCTCAAGTACCCCCTGTGGATAGGTCAAATACCCTCAGGGGTCCTAGTACCCCAGGTTGGGAAACACTACTGTAGACTGCCAAATAAATTGCAAACAGATATAATCTGGGAAGCATCAGATAACTCTAAATGTTTTAAGGGCCTCCCGGGTGGTGCAGTGGTCTAGGGCACTGCATCGCAGGGCTAGCTGTGCCACCAGAGACTCTGGGTCGGCCGCGACCGGGAGGTCCGTGGGGCGACGCACAATTGGCCTAGCGTCGTCTGGGTTAGGGAGGGTTTGGCCGGTAGGGATATCCTTGTCTCATCGCACACCAGCGACTCCTGTGGCGGGCCGGGCGCAGTGCACGCTAACCAAGGTCGCCAGGTGCACGGTGTTTCCTCCGACACATTGGTGCGGCTGGCTTCCGGGTTGGATGCGCGCTGTGTTAAGAAGCAGTGCGGCTTGGTTGGGTTGTGTTTCGGAGGACGCATGGCTTTCAACCTTCGTCTCTCCTGAGCCCGTACGGGAGTTGTAGCGATGAGACAAGATAGTAACTACTAACAATTGGATACCACGAAAAGGGGGTAAAATTGGAAAAAAAAAAAAAAAAAAAAAAAAACATGTTTTGAGAGGAACAAAACAGCCATGCAGAAACAGGGGTGTAACTGTAAATATTGGTTACGTACATAACTATCTCTTTACTGAACAAAAATATAAACACGGGCTCCCGAGTGGCACAGCTGTCTAAGGCACTACATTGCATGCAGTAGTGCTAGAGGCGTTACTACAGTCGCAGGTTCATAAACCTGGCTGTGATTGAACAGCGCACAATTGGCCCAGCGTTGTCTGGGTTAGGGGAGGGTTTGGCCGGTGGGGCTTTACTTGACTCATCGCGCTCTACTGACTCCTTGTGGTGGGCCGGGTGCCTGCACGCTGACCCTGGATGCCAGTTGAACAGTGTTTCCTCCGAAACATTGGTGCAGCTGGCTTCTGGGTTAAGCTGGTGGGTGTTAAGGAGCACAGTTAGGTGGGTCATGTTTTGGAGGACGCATGACTTCACCTTCCTCTCCCAAGCCCGTTGGGGAGTTGCAGCGATGAGCCAAGATCTAAAAAAATTGGGGAGAAAAGGGGTAAAAGTAATTTAAAATAATAATTTAATAAATACAAAAGAAAAATAAATAACTACAATATAAATGCAAAATGTTTAGTGATACTGAGCTGAAATAAAAGATCCCAGAAATGTTCCATACGCACCAAAAGCTGATTTCTCTTAAATGTTACGCACAAATTTCTTTACATCCCTGTTAGTGAGCATATCTCCTATCTCCGCCAATATAATTCATTCACATGACAGGTGTAGCATATCAAGAAGCGTGGGGTATTTCTGTCTGTAATAAAGCCCTTGTGGGGAAAAGAAAGTATTAACCCGTGGCTGCACCCCAGCCCACAAATTAGGGCCTATTGAATATTTTTAATTTCACTGATTTCCGTTGATGAATTGTAACTCAGTAAAATGTATAAAAAAGTTGTGTTAATATTCTTGTTCTAATATACAGTACCAGTCAAAAGTTTGGACACACCTACTCATTCAAGGGTTTCTACATTTTTACTATTTTCTACATTGTAGAATAATAGTGAAGACATCAAAACTATGAAATAACACATATGGAATCAAGTAGTAACCAAAAAAAGTGTTAAACAAATCAAAATATATTTTAGATCCTTCATAGTAGCCACCCTTTGCCTTAATGACAGTTTTGCACACTCTTGGGATTCTCTCAACCAGCTTCATGAGGTAGTCACATGGAATGCTTTTCAATTAACATGAGTGCCTTGATAAAAGTTCATAAGTCGAATTTATTTTCTTCTTAATGCGTTTGAGACATGACAAGGTAGGGGTGGTGTACAGAAGACAGCCCTATTTGGTGAAGGAAAAAGGAAACCGCACACCCTTATGTAGACCTGGCCCCACCCACATCCGTTCTACACATCGAAGGGGGTTGGAGGCAAAGGAAAAACAAATAAGTGCTACCAAATATAACAATATGCATTTCATAAATATTACAAAAGTGTATAAATAAGGCGTATTGAACACGTCTGTAAAATGTCAATGAGGACATAGCAAGTTTTCATTAGTCATTGTGTACATCGTACGAAAAACGTCAGAATAATCTACAATAGACACATATTTCATGTTCAAATTCACAACATAACATACATAGGCATTTCATCATTAAGTCCTTTAGGAAATAATGTCTGGAGGGTGAAAATCCAAAAACATTTTCTTTTACTCAGAGTATTATTAATATCTCCTCCCCTGTCTGATATCTTAACTTTCTCTATGCCACAAAATCTAAAAGGTGGAAATGTAATGCTTCAGGTCATTGAAATGTACAGCGACTGGATAATCCCTCTCGTTTCTGCTGATTGAATTTATGTTCACTAATTCTCTGTTTGAGAGAGCGGGTGGTTTTACCGACATAACAGAGCCCACATGGACATTTAATAATGTAAATAACATGGGTGGTGGAACACGTAATAATGTCATTTATTTGGAACCGTTTTCCTGTGTGTGGGTGGCAGAAATATTCACACTTCATCATATTGTTGCACTGTGCGCATCCTCTGCATTTATAGCTACCATTTGGTAGAGGGCGTAAAAGAGCTTGGCTAATTTTCTTTTGTGGCTGGCAGTTGGCATGAACCAATTTATTGCGTAAATTGCGACCTCTCCTATACACAATACGTGGTGGATATTTAAATTCAGCCGGCAAAGCTGGGTCCGATGATAAAATATGCCAGTGTTTCTTGACCACATCTCCCACTTTTCGCGAATTCAAAGTATATGTAGTTGTGAACATTACGGAGTGTTCTTTAGCTTTAGCGGGTCTTTTTTGTAGCAGTTCATCTCGTGTTTGTTCCAATGCCAAATTATGAGCTTCATCCACACATTGTGACGAATAGCCTCTTCTTAGAAACCTCATGCTCATCTCCGCTGCTTTTTCTAGATAATCCTCTGTGAAGTGGCATATACGGCGCAGTCTAAAAAATTGGCTTCTTGGAAGTCCTCTTTTTAATGGCTCAGGATGGAAGCTGTCCCCCTGTAATAGAGTATTTCTGTCCGTTTCTTTTCTATACAGAGTTGTAAACAGGGTTCCATTTGATTTCTCAATCCACATATCGAGATAATGAACACGTTTGAATTTTGTATAGCCCTATTTGGTAAAAGACCATGTCCACATTATGGCAGGAACAGCTCAAATAAGCAAAGAGAAATGACAGTCCATCACTTTAAGACATGAAGGTCAGTCAAAATTAAGAACTTTGAGAGTTTCTTCAAGTGCAGTCGCAAAAACCATCAAGCGCTACGATGAAACTGGCTCTCACGAGGACCGCCACAGGAAAGGAAGACCCAGTTACCTCTACTGCAGAGGGTCATTACAGTTACCAGCCTCAGAAATTGCAGCCCAAATAAATGCTTCACAGAGTTCAAGTAACAGACACATCTCAACATCAACTGTTCAAAGACTGCGTGAATCAGGCCTTCATAGTTGAATTGCTACTAAAGGACACCAATAATAAGAAGAGTCTTGCTTGGGCCAAGAAACACAAGCAATGGACATAAGACCAGTGGAAATCTGTCCTTTGGTCTGATGAGTCTAAATTTGAGGTTCCAACCACCTTTGTGAGACACAGAGTAGGTGAACGGATGATCTCCGCATGTGTGGTTCCCACCGTGAAGATGGAGGAAGAGGTGTGATGGTGCTTTGCTGGTGACACTGTGATTTATTTAGAATTCAAGGCACACTTAACCAGAATGGCTACCAAAGCATTCTGCAGCGATACGCCATCCCATCTGGTTTGCTCTTAGTGGAACTATCATTTGTTTTTCAACACAACTCCCGAGTGTTCTCCCGAGTGGCGCAGTGGTCTAAGACACTACATCCCAGTGCAAGAGGAATCACTGCAGTACCTGGTTTGTATCCAGGCTGCATCACATCTGGCTGTGATTGGGAGTCTCATAAGGCGGCACAAACTGACTTGCCTAGTTAAATAAAGTTTAAATAAAAACACACTTAAAAAAAGGACAATGATCTAACACACCTCCAGGCTGTTTAAGGTCTATTTGACCAAGAAGGAGTGATTGAGTGCTGCATCAGATGACCTGCCCTCCACAATCACCTGACCTCAACCCAATTGAGATGGTTTGGGATGAGTTGGACCGCAGAGTGAAGGAAAAGCAGCCAACAAGTGCTCAGCATATGTGGTAACTCCTTCAAGCATTCCAGGTGAAGCTGGTTGAGAGAATGCCAAGTGTGTTCAAGGCAAAGTGTGGCAACTGTGAAGAATATAAAATATATTTTGATTTGTTTAACAGATTTTTTACATGAGTTACATGAGTATTATTTCATAGTTTTGATGTCTTCACTATTATTCTATGTAGAAAATAGTAAAAACAAAGAAAAACCCTTGAATGAGTAGGTGTCCAAACTTTTGACTGGTACTGTATATTTCTCGCAAAACCATTATCATAACCTATTTAATATGTAGCCTATAGTGGGTGCTATATCTGCACTACCTAGGCTAGATAATATGCTAATTCATAAACATTCATGATTCAGGAGTTTACATGTTTTATTTTTTAGGTGTTATATTTGACCCCAGCTACTATTTCAATCACGTGTAACGTTCTGACTATTCGGATTAAAATGAATATTGTTAACAGGTCCTGCTGTATGCTAAATGTAGAGTTATTTATGCAACTTCTGGTTGTGAGAGTCTTATATACAGACCTAAATAGCATGAATAATTAGTAGACAGATGTCAGTGTCCTATATCATAAAATTACTGGTCTAGTTCAAGTGGTCTCTGAACAGTAGAATAGAAGACTAAACAAAATTCACTATTGTCTCCGGTCTCCCCAACATTATGCATTTCTGAACGTTCTGTAACGATGCACACTCTTGAACAGACCCTGAGCTGCAGTCACTTTGCTTGTTGCTCTGGCACAGTCATATCGAGCCCAGCCAATACGTACTCTAAAACAACCTTAACGTTACTCCTAAAGGTCCAAGGACCTTACATGTTATTTTCACCGTTAGACTGGCTCTGGCAGCCAAAACAGCCAAATACTCCATCTAAAAATGAATCGTTTCTCAATTGCGATACGGTTCTAGAAACATAAAGTCCTTTATTTTCATATCACATGAAAACAATTTTTTTAAATGCAAAATACACACTTACTGTACACCACAGGAGGCTGGGGTCACCTTAATTTGGGAGGACGGGCTCGTGGTAATGCCTGGCGCGGAATCAGTGGAATGGTATCAAATACATCATGGTTTCCATGTGTTTGATGCCCTTCCATTCTCTGTCCAGCCATTATTATTATCCTCCCCTCAGCAGCCTCTTGTGCTATACACAGTTTTAACCTGCTTTATCACAGTTGCAGCCGACAGTATTTTTCAGTGACAACACATTTCTGGTGGCCTTCTTCCATTACACACAGGTGTTCAGAGCATGCTAGATGGCTAATTAGCACGTGGTCCCTCTCTCTGTGTCTACACTTGACACTAACATGTGACTTCTGCTATCAGAATAGGAAAAGTCGCATTGTGGCTGTATTGTGTTCAGATCTGTCTGACCTCTTCAGGTGGTCAGGGACGCATTGTGTGCGGATGTCTCCTCAGTCTTGACACAATCCGGCTACGGAAATGCAAGGTGCTCCAGAGTGGCGCAGCAGTCTAAGGCACTGCATCTCAGTGCTAGAGATGTCACTACAGACACTAGTTCGACTCCAGGCTGAATCACAACAGGCTGTGTTTGGGAGTCCCATAGGGCTGTGCACAATTGGCCCAGGATCGTTAAGGTTTGGCCCGGGGTAGGCCGTCATTGTAAATAAGAATTTGTTCTTAACTGACTTGCCTAGTTAAATAAAGGTTACATTATTATTATTTTTTATATAAAATGCTAGAATGTGGTAATCCCACTAGTTCGTGCTTGGCTCTGCCCACCTTGCTTGTTCTGCCCACTATGATTAATTTGTTCCTATTGAAAACGACAGGCTCTATCTTGGGTTAGTTATACAAATCTTTGGCATTCACTGTCAAGTCTATAGACAGCCTTTGTCTTCTGTAACATGGAGATGATTATGGCCGTGTAGGAACACTAACCTATGAAAAGATGTGTATCAATTAAAAGTTTTATAAAATATATATATATATTTCACGCTGATCTGAAAGATAAGTTCCCTATGCTTCTATAACCGTCCCACAAGCGATGTGTGATAATGATCAAAATGATCGTCGGGCCTCTTTAATAACAAAACACCCCATCCAGAAGACGCTGCCTTCCAATGACTTACGTGTCATGTAATGGAACGGAGCTTCATGATCAAGGTCTTGTCACACCCTGACTGCGCCTATTCTAGCAAGCTAAACTAAACCTCCATAAAATAAGGATAGTGTGATACTGTATGTTGATGAGATCGAATTGAATGGCTATTTATAACGTATATTGGCCACCAACAATAATAAGCAAAGGAGGCTCAGTGCCATTTCAGTGATGTCTGATTATTTTATATTTTTTTACAACTCAACGCTTTCACATAATAGACTAGTCATCCCCAAACGAAGCTACTCTGTAACATATTACCTTAAAATGTGTGATAGGCTGGTTTTCAATGATTGCGTTTCACTGTTCCTCGTGATAATATCCCTCCGTTTCTACTTTCGTTTAGAATTAATATACGAAGAGGCTACTTCTTCCTGGTTTATAAAGGCAAACGTCAATAGTAATCGTTGTGCATTCAATCCATTGGCCAGAGTTCATTGTCACGCCTACTATCTTCCTTGCTATTGGTGATCTGACAGGGTGAACAATATTAACATCGGGGAAGTTTCCCAGGGGAAGTTTCCCAGCATCTCCAGGGGGGTTCAGGGGCCTAAATAAAACAACATCCAGAGTGTGTGTTCCTGAAAACATAACCATCCTGTGTGTGTGTGTGTGTGTGTGTGTGTGTGTGTTGACAGGGGCTGTTGCCTGGGTGGCAGGTGCAGACTGACTAACCACTGCAGGAAAGACTGTCAGCAGGCTATATTTAGAGTCTACAACACAGAGCCAATTAAAGTCCTGAAGTAAAGTCCTGAAGTAGCAGTAAATAAACTACACAAGAAGATGCTGTGTGTGATCAATTAAATATTTGGTGAGTTGGGAACGAGAGCATGACTCAGACGGACACATAGACGGGTGGTCTGAGAATATCCAGTCTGTCCGCTGGCGCCTGGCTGCTTGAACAAGATCATATGATTAACTGACTGGGCTAAGTTACTAGAGAGACATGTAGCGAGGGAATGGCTGGAATGCCATAACCACTGTAGTACAGAGATGTTCTCCTGTCTTGTGCCTGTAGATGGGGTAAAAGGTCCAGCGTTACTAAGCAACAAGTAGGAATGGTTGGTGAGCTTCTCAGGATACGGTAAAGGAACTGGGTAGTAAACATAGTATATGTCTGTGAATAATTCTGCCTTCAAGTATCATAACACACTGACCTATATTCAACGTGGTCTTCTAGCCTCCCTACTCTTCTTCATCAGGAGTTACCAAGAGCTACTGGAGGTGCAGGTTTCTGTTCCAGCCCAGATTAAACCCCTTAGAGCAGGGCTGAAACAAAAGCCTGCACACCCAGTGGCTCTCCTGGAGGGGTGGCCCCTCCTGATCTAGGTTCCATGAAGAAGTTACAGAGGTTGGTGTCATTAATAAAATAGATAAAATTACCGATAAAGATGTAGAATATCATTGAGTTCCATGCAGAAGGAACAGAGTGGAGTCATTAATAAAATAGATGAAATGACCAATAAAGATGTAGAATATCATGGATTTTATCATATGATTTTAAAGTACAGTGGTAAAATATGAGGAAATACATGAATATAGACAGTGTTACATGATCACACAGTAAAGGCACTCATCTAGCTTTCCATTTTACCAAGCATTTTGGTTAGTGATGACAAGTACTGTTAACACATTGTTTCCAGTAGGCTTTATGGAATTGATAACCAAAGCAAAGTCTAACAAGTATAGCGGTATTGGTAATACATAGATTCATGTTGATATGTTAATAACAACCGATACATAAGTGCCCCTACATTAAATGACAGTAGGCTAATATAGGTAAGAGGTTGATAATTGGGCTTGTTCAGACCGGTACAGTAGCTAGTTCCACCATGTTGCTTTAAGGAGGGGACCAGGAGCAGGTGGGTTTGCGTGTATATCTGACCCCGAGTAGAGTAGCAGGAGTGTGGGGGACAGCCAGGGTGAACGTCTCAGAGCCCCAATGTGTCTTTCTGCACCTGGCAACCCAGAAGGGTGTTCCCAGCCTGGACACACTCGGACACACTGGCTGCTGAAACACATCACCAGGACAGGGATCATTATACTGTGGCATTATGGGGACAAGGGTGGACAAAATGCATCTTCAAACACTTGTTAGAAGACAAAATACCACAAACATTGTATTGTGAATGATTATACTCAAAATACAAATATTTGTAATTTAAGTAATACAGTGGATCCCAACCAGGAAATTGCTTTCACCTAAACAATTTATTTCCAATCAGGTGAGACGAAGGCCAAGAGTTTAGATGCCAGGTCTATGAGAGTGAGCTATAGCTACCTTTCTGAGCCTGGATCCATGATACTGCCTTCGTGGCCAGAAACTGCCACTCCTCCTGAGCCTCCATCTTGAACCCATAGAGCCATACCAGGGCTAGAACCGTGGCCCACACCTCCTGGTCCACCTGAGTGAGTGAGAGAGAAAGAGAGGGACAGAAAGACAGACGGGGAGAGAGAGAGAAAGAAAGACAGACAGACAGACAGACAGACAGACAGACAGACAGACAGACAGCGACAGACAGAGACAGACAGACAGCGACAGACAGAGACAGACAGACAGCGACAGAGACAGACAGACAGACACAGAGACAGACAGACAGACAGACACAGAGACAGACAGACAGAGACAGACAGACAGACAGACAGACAGACAGACAGACAGACAGACAGACAGACAGACAGACAGACAGAGAGAGAGAGACAGAGTGAGATAGAAAAAGTGAGTAAGGGAAAGAGAACGAGAGAAAGCAAGGAAAGAGGCAGAAGATAAGGATACTGAGACATGGGAATCATGGTGAGATCCAGTTGAATGGTCATCATGCCTTTGTCCAGAGCTGATGGTCTTTCTACAGAGCATACATGCAGATACTCTGTGTGAGTACAGAGTCTTGCAGCACGCTCATATTGCTGAGTCTCAGTTTATTTCTGTGGACCTACCGGTGCAGGCTTTGGCTTGGCCACCTCCTCCTCAGTCTTCCCCAGCACCTCAGCCAACGCTGCCTCCAGGACCCAGGAACCAGAGGCCTTCTGGAGGGAGATCAACTGGAGGAGAGGGTCCTTCACAGGATTAGAGGCTGGGGCTGGACAGTCAGAGTCTGATGGGTCAACAAATGGTCAGAATGGTTACAACTGATCGAAACGGTTACATACCTAATACCTTAACTGTAGGTATTATAGCACCAGTGGCTAACTGGGTCACCCTAACCCTATGTGACGCCCTGACTGTAGAGAGCTTTTTATGTCTCTATTTTGGTTTGGTCAGGGTGTGATTTGGGTGGGCATTCTATGTTCATTTTCTATGTTTTGTATTTCGTTGTGTTTGGCCGGGTGTGGTTCTCAATCAGAGGCAGCTGTCTATCGTTGTCTCTGATTGAGAACCATACTTAGGTAGCTTTTTCCCACATGGTTTTTGTGGGTAGTTGTTTTCTGTTTAGTGTTTTGCACCTGACAGGACTGTTTTAGTTTCGGTTATTCACTTTGTTGTTTTTGTTTAGTGTTCAGTTTAAATAAAAAGTAATGAACACTTACCACGCTGCACTTTGGTCCCATTCCTCTTCCTCGGACGACGACAACCCATATACTCTAAAAACAGTGCTAAAGTCCTTATACTGGGCTTAAGTAATACAATCACAATAAATAGATACGCTTTGGGGAGTATCAAACTGTGTTACAATTCCCATGTAAATAACAGGTACTTGAAATGAGGTTAACACAGGATTAGAGGCTGGGGCTGGACAGTCAGAGTCTGATGGGTCAACAAATGGTCAGAATGGTTACAACTGATCGAAACGGTTACATACCTAATACCTTAACTGTTCCATTTTGGCACCAGTGGCTAACTGGGTCACCCTAACCCTATGTGACGCCCTGACTGTAGAGAGCTTTTTATGTCTCTATTTTGGTTTGGTCAGGGTGTGATTTGGGTGGGCATTCTATGTTCATTTTCTATGTTTTGTATTTCGTTGTGTTTGGCCGGGTGTGGTTCTCAATCAGAGGCAGCTGTCTATCGTTGTCTCTGATTGAGAACCATACTTAGGTAGCTTTTTCCCACATGGATTTTGTGGGTAGTTGTTTTCTGTTTAGTGTTTTGCACCTGACAGGACTATTTTAGTTTCGGTTATTCACTTTGTTGTTTTTGTTTAGTGTTCAGTTTAAATAAAAAGTAATGAACACTTACCACGCTGCACTTTGGTCCCATTCCTCTTCCTCGGACGACGAAAACCCATATACCCTAAAAACAGTGCTAAAGTCCTTATACTGGGCTTAAGTAATACAATCACAATAAATAGATACGCTTTGGGGAGTATCAAACTGTGTTACAATTCCCATGTGAATAACAGGTACTTGAAATGAGGTTAACACAGACATGAACCTTTAAAATTACCTCTGTAGTTTATGTCAGAGTCTGATACATCATCACCAGAGTCTGATGGGACAACAAATGGTCAGAATGGTTACAAATGACCGAAACGGTCACATACCTAGTACCTTAACTGTTCCGTTATAGCACCAGTGGTTAACTGGGTCACCCTAACCCTAACTGTAAAAACAGTGGTAAAGTCCTTGTGCTGTAAAGTACCACACACCTTTTGCCAGTAAAGCTCCCTTTAGACCCCTGTCCATCCTCTGGTGCATAGCCATACTACCCTGCATCCTCCTGGGCATAGCCGAGCTACCCAGCACAGGGGCGAAAATCTGATATCAACCTTGGAGGGGACAATTACATTACATTTTCTCAAGAGCAATTCCTGAGGGGGGACACCAAAAGTAGTGCTGTAACACATAGCCTACGTTGTAATATGTTAAATGTATATTGAGGAACCATAATCACTACTACTGGATAATTGATAGGTACAGTAGTTAACTGAAGGGTTTTCCCAACTTGTTCAAATGTTTAAATCATTATAATACTACTACTAATAATAGTTATAGCAGTGCTCCTTACCAGTCCAGTATGTATGCAGGTATTTGTACTTACAAACAGCAATATCAAGAAAGGCCAGTAGGTGACAATGGTACTGTACACTGTATGGGTGCAGTTTTCATAAATACAATGAACATGGTGCGATCACATCTAAAAGAGTCTCCATTGAGAACCATCACAAAGTTGGTCTCCGTATTGAAATTACCTTTTAATTTGACTTTTTCTGATACATTTATATAGTCATTAAATATCTGCCACTGGCCTGAGTCTACTACAATATCTTTACAAGAACAAAAAGCTTAAAATAAGTACAGTTCTAAAAGCAAAATAACTACTTCAATGAAAAACCCAAATAATCAAACAAAATATCCTTCAGTCAGTGTCTCAACTCTTCAAACAGCAGCTATGGACAAGTATGTCGCACAAAGAATGCAATTTTAAATAAAATAACAGGAAATAAATAATTTGTAAGTGTACTGTCATGTACTAAAAACTGAAAACTACTAAACAAAAGAACAAATATCAATTACACCAGGGGTTCTCAAACAGGGGTCCACGGACTAATTGGGTTTCCAGTAAGTTTACATATAATATAGAGCGGAGGTCCCTGAGGACCACTCAAAACCTTGCCTGCCTTGCCTCAAAATATGCAGGGGTTCAAGTACCCAAAAAAGGTTGAGAACCACTGCTATACACACTACTGAACAAAAGAACCGAACATATGTTTGCGGGTTTCAATGGATCCAACAAATTGATGGCAGATATTTTCCCTCTTGAGACTGTCCAGCCTGTCTTTATGTACATTACAGACAACTACGCCGTTCAGTCTCTCTTGGCCCATGCTAGCCCGTAGCCAAGTCTTTAACCTGCGGAGTGCACTGAAACTCCTCTCAGCCTCACATGAAGACACTGGCACCACAAACAAAATTCTGATCAGCACCTCAACTTGGTCAACCAACCCCTGCACCTCCACTGGAAGCCTCCTGAGGACCTATGCTGCCTCTCCACTGCTGATACAGGGGTATTTGTTGTGAAAGAGAGGGATCTGCACTGAAAGAGAATCTATGTTCACCTCTGGGTACTGATCTAGAGACTCATCCAACTCCCCCGTGAGAAGCGCTCTTTCCAACTTTTGCAGGACGTTTAGAATGTCCTGGTCAAAACGGTCGCCAAACTGAACCTCTACACCATCCAACACTTAAAAGAATTCTGCCCTATAGTGATCCACTGCTTTGCCAGCAAATTGTCTTGAGTGTCACTCAATGGATTCAATGGAGTCAATAAATGTTGTTGCTTTCTCATACAGTGCAAGATAGCTTTCGTCATTTCTCTTGCCCCTAAGAGATGACCGCACACACTCGACTGCAGCCTGCATACCAGAGACAGCCTGAGTTTTCTTCTGCAGTGAAATGTTTAGACATTCAAGCTCTCCAAGAACAGCAGAGGCAAGTGTGAGGCCCAACACAGTCTTGCCTTTGCTGAAGTGCTCGAATAAGCCACTGGCAGTTGAAGCTGTCTTGGATGCAGATTTTGCTATCTCCTTTAGGCTGCTTAGTACCCGCTCATGCTGCCCTAGCACAGCTCTAATAGCAGTATTCCGCACAGTCCACCTTGTTGGACATAGGGGTTTCAGGGTGGTCAGATTTGTATTTTTGGACGTGGAAATTGATTCAAACATGCTCTTAAACTTTCCTGACTGGCCATAGAGGACACCTAACTGATGGACCCAGGAAAGGGAATCCCGGATCAGTGGGGAGGCGGAGCAGCCAGCCTGTGTAATCAGATTTACTGTGTGCTCCACAATGTACATAGAGGGCTAATGGCTGCTGCCTCCTCACAATTGCCTGTGCACCTGTGTATTTTCCTGCCATGTTTGAGGCACCATCGTAACTCTGCCCACGTAAGACAGACATGGTCAAATTGAGCCTCAACAACACTTCAGTTGCCACTTTCGCAATGCCCTCGCCTGTTGTCTCCGACACCCTGTATAGCCCAATAAACTCCTCGTGAGGGACAAGGTCATGGTCAACATAACGCAGACAGACACTCTCCTGTTCAGCACCAGAGACATCTTGAGCACCATCAACAATTACTGAAAATTGTACAATCGGAAGAGACCTAATCTCAGCTGCAATGACTCGAATGACTATATTGGCCATGATGTTCAGAATTTCATTGTGCTTTGGGGCCTGTGTACATTGTGGTACGCTCTGTTAACCACTTCAGTAAAATGGGATCCTCTTCTGCCCTAAGTTTCAAAAGCTGGTATAAATTCCCAGTCAGCCGTGTGGCCTCTAAAGGCTTGTCCCTGTCTTACTACATGCCGCACCGAACTAACAATTTTCATCAAGCAATGCCTTGCGTCCTCCTGCTGTTTACCCCACGCGCTGGATAACTGGACACTGATTGGATTTAGCTGGTGTGCTGTTAGTTACAAAGTGGTGGTGGGTTTGGCAGTTTTGATGTGCTGTGAATTTTTCAAAGGCTTTTCTCCAGTTCCTAAATCCTGCACTAATGAAGGCAGCATCTGCTCTTTGGCCAAAAGATGGCTGGCTTGAAAACCCTTGGTTACAGTGAAAACACAACACTCCTTTTATTGATGGATTATAATGTAGCAAGGAAAATCGCAAAACCATCTCTCTTGAAACGTCAACACTCTGTTGGCAAGAGTTTGCGGTTCTGCAAATTGTGGGTGTGGCTGATATGGTTTTGTGCCATCACTGAGGTAACTGGACAATGCTGTGCCACTGTCCCCTATACTGGTGCTGCTGGCAACATGGGTGACACCTGGTCCTGCCATGGCTGTGACACTGTCCTCTGAAGTCTCTCTCTTTGGCTCTTTCCCTTTCACCACCCTCACTGACTCAGTCTGTCTCCTAGAAAAGAAATAAGGTGTTTGCCGTACTCCTAACTACCGGTAACCAAAACTACACAATTAATCACAACAGCAATAACATTGCCTTAAACTAATCTTGGTTCAGTCACCAGTTTAAGTTGAGAGTGGGGGTATCCATGGCATTTTCCAATTGTGTCCCTATTTTACAAGTCAAGAAAATTGAGAACCTTTCATAAAGTTGCCAAACAAAGACTCAATAAACTTACCTGAGACTCCCTGTCTCTCCAAGTCTGTCCCTGCATATCTGTCCACAGCTCTGCTGTCTGTGTGCCATCTGTTGCCTGCTCTGCCTAATGACATCATTGTGAAACATTTTCATTAGCATTTCACTTCTTTCTTATGAACATTTTATCAGCTAGTCTTTGAGATATTAGGCTGCTAGGGTTCTTACTTTGCGTTTTGGTGTACTGAAAAATACTCTGATGTCCGTCTTTTTACTTTTTTTCTGCCATTTTTCTACCTGGCTGGCTGGCCGGTCTAGCAGCACACACACACATTTACACAACATATGCTGCAACCTTTTGGACTTTTAATATAGTTTGTTTCATATTGGCTGGCTTCCAACAATAGCTGAATTTGTAAAGCTAGCGAGCAAAAATTCAGTTTCTGTGGTGTTTGCTATAATCTTTGCTACCTGGTTAAATAAAGGTAAAATACAATTTAAAAAAGTTCACTAGCGACAATTTAGCTTTTGCAACGAGACCATTAAATATATTTAAGACAATGGTATAAGAGAGTGTAGTTCTGTTCAGTTTGGACTTCAGTTTATCGCTAACCTTATCACAGGGACTTTGAAGCACTACAGCTGCAAGCTGATCTTGGAATAAACTGACGATAGCAAAGATTCCATCTTTGACGACGCCACATAAATGGAATAGGTACTAGCTAGCTTGATAGTTAATGTTTGCTTTAGTTTGCGCGCTAGCTCTGCAAATTCAGCTATAGTGTGTGTGAATCCTGCCAACATAAAACATCGCTATGGTGCGATTGACTGGATTACCCTCACGTTAATTACCTGCATTTAGTGCCTTTCGGACAGTAGATACGAACCCTCTATTACCTTGCTAGCTAAAAAACTGGCAGTGGATCAAACCATTGTGAGGCAAAGGGCGGGGGGGTCGCAATCTTTTGAAACTTAAAACGCGCTATTAAGTGTCTATAATCAGCACAAGTGCTTTCATTAAGTATTATTAATATTATTGAAATTACATAGTTATGTTTACAGTGATAGATTGGGGGGGGACAAATCATATTTCTCCCAGGATGGGGGGGGTCGTGTCCCCCCCGTCCCCCCTGGGATTTCCGCCTATGACCCAGCATGGTCGTGAGCATGGAGCTCTGACACAACACTGAGAAAGATGGAAAAAAAACAACACACAAGTCACTGGGTTACAAACGTATAGGAACACACACAGAACATATTTATGAATTAGCTCGCACCTATAACACATTCCACACTCTATACATCAAATCTGAATTAAATCATTTCTTTGCACAGCCTCTGTCACACACACACACACACACTCACTCACTTGGCGTGGGGACTTGTCTGCGTAGCATCGGTCCTTGCACAGCCTCTCCATCTACTTTGTGGACAGCGATGAAGGCAGTAAAGGCACTGCTCACTCCTGATTGGACACTGAGCTCTACCACCTTCTCTTTCACTCCCTTCTTCTCCCCATCCCCCTGCCTCTCTTCCATCTCCAGGGAGCGGATCAGGGTTCGAGCCCCCAGCCTGTGGACGGTCAGTCTGGAGAGGAGGGATATAGAGATTAAAGATGGTGGAGTGGGGGGATAGAGAGGTATAGATGGTGGGGTGAGGGAGAGGAGAGATAGAGAGATTAAGATGTTGGAGTGGGGGAGAGGAGGGATAGAGAGATTAAGATGTTGGAGTGGGGGAGAGGAGGGATAGAGAGATTAAGATGTTGGGGTGAGGGAGAGGAGGGATAGAGAGGTATAGATGGTGGGGTGAAGGAGAGGAGGGATAGAGAGATTAAGATGTTGGAGTGGGGGAGAGGAGGGATAGAGAGGTATAGATGGTGGGGTGAGGGAGAGGAGGGATGGAGAGATTAAGATGTTGGAGTGGGGGAGAGGAGGGATAGAGAGATTAAGATGGTGGGGTGAAGGAGAGGAGGGATAGAGAGTTTAAGATGGAGTGGGGGAGAAGAGGGATAGAGAGGTATAGATGGTGGAGTGAGGGAGAGGAGGGATGGAGAGATTAAGATGTTGGAGTGGGGGAGAGGAGGGATAGAGAGTTTAAGATGGAGTGGGGGAGAGGAGGGATAGAGAGGTATAGATGGTGGGGTGAAGGAGAGGAGGGATAGAGAGATGAAGATGGTGGAGTGGGGGAGAGGAGGAATAGAGATATTAAGATGGTGGAGTGGGGGAGAGGAGGGATAGAGAGATTAAGATGGAGTGGGGGAGAGGAGGGATAGAGAGGTATAGATGGTGGGGTGAAGGAGAGGAGGGATAGAGAGATGAAGATGGTGGAGTGGGGGAGAGGAGGAATAGAGAGGTATAGATGGTGGGGTGAGGGAGAGGAGGGATGGAGAGATTAAGATGTTGGAGTGGGGTAGAGGAGGGATAGAGAGGTATAGATGGTGGGGTGAGGGAGAGGAGGGATGGAGAGATTAAGATGTTGGAGTGGGGGAGAGGAGGGATAGAGAGATTAAGATGGTGGGGTGAAGGAGAGGAGGGATAGAGAGTTTAAGATGGAGTGGGGGAGAAGAGGGATAGAGAGGTATAGATGGTGGAGTGAGGGAGAGGAGGGATGGAGAGATTAAGATGTTGGAGTGGGGGAGAGGAGGGATAGAGAGTTTAAGATGGAGTGGGGGAGAGGAGGGATAGAGAGGTATAGATGGTGGGGTGAAGGAGAGGAGGGATAGAGAGATGAAGATGGTGGAGTGGGGGAGAGGAGGAATAGAGATATTAAGATGGTGGAGTGGGGGAGAGGAGGGATAGAGAGATTAAGATGGAGTGGGGGAGAGGAGGGATAGAGAGGTATAGATGGTGGGGTGAAGGAGAGGAGGGATAGAGAGATGAAGATGGTGGAGTGGGGGAGAGGAGGAATAGAGAGGTATAGATGGTGGGGTGAGGGAGAGGAGGGATGGAGAGATTAAGATGGTGGAGTGGGGGAGAGGAGGGATAGAGAGTTTAAGAGAGGAGGATTGATGATGGGATGGGGGTATCAAATCATACTACATAGCTGAAATGTATTAGTAGTGCTGGCACTGTTTCTGTTAATGGAGGGTCATGGCAGTCTTGTCTGTAAGTGGTGGCACATTCCCTTAATGTATCTGACCAAGGCCTGCACACTGTAAATAGTATAAACAGTGTTGTTTTTACCCAGTGTCCTCTGTAGGCTTGAGACTGAAGCTCAGCTGGTTCTCAACAGGCTGCTCAGCCAGGCTGTACTTCACTGTCACTGAGCCCTCTGTGTCCCCTGAGCTCTGAGATAAGGAGATAGAGAAAGACAGAGAGGCAGAACAATGGTGCCGTGCCGTGTGGCTCAGTTGGTAGAGCATGGCGCTTGCAACGCCAGGGTTGTGGGTTCATTCCCCACGGGGGGACCAGGATGAATATGTATGAACTTTCCAATTTGTAAGTCGCTCTGGATAAGAGCGTCAGCTAAATGACTTAAATGTAAATGTAAATGTAAACAATATAGAGAGAAAACAAGGAAATATGGGGTTGAGTGAAACACGTGGACCGTGACCAAACAAATAGTTATGACCTTTCCAGTGCCCTTTGAACATTGACATACTGTATGTTAAACAATATTAACACTCATAACAGGAGAAGGCAGAGCCCTCACCTTCCCAGTGAGCTGGGCATACAGCAGTGCCCTTTGACCCTGGAAGAGCACTCTGATTGGTGGAGACAGAGGGGTGACAGACACCCCCTTTGGGACATTCCACTTGACGGAGATGTCCACCACAGCCGGCTGCAGGGCAAACCGGAGGGACTGCATCACCTGAGGGGAGGGAGAGAGAAGAAGCGGTAGTGAGAATAAGGCAGGTGATGAAATCATTTCTAACCAATACAGCCCTCTTTACGTATGCACACACACACTTTCCCACCCTCTTACCCTCTCACCCTCTCACTCTCTTACTTTGGGCTGCATCCTGTCCTGTCCTGTGATAAACTGTGCGTGCCCTCCGCCCTGCTTGGCCACCCCAGAGATGAGAGCAGAGCTGGCCCCCTCTCCAATCCCAAAGGAGAAGCACCTAGCAGGGGCACACCCAGGAAACAGTATTATTGTTGTTGTCAAATACCAAAATAAGGCTATCAAACAAATCACTGGTATCGTTTTCTTGTGCTTGTGGGCTGACTGAATTAAAACATAACTGTACAGGAAGAATCATCAATACAGAAGCTTTTGTATTCTCACAGGGGTGAAAAACCCCTAACCTACATAATCTCCCACACTGCCGCCCACATCCAGGTTGGATAGGTTTACATTAGATTAAGTTTAACAATGAATCTTTTGAGTCAAAAAGACCAGTGGTTAGAACTTTGTAAACAAAGATTCCACTGGCTTTATTTTCCAGACAGGTGCAATGGCCTCTGTAACAAAGTCTATTGAAACCAGTTAGGGACAGTTCCCAATGTTTGAAAATATTTTCACATGACCATCCCCTTTTATATTTTTCCACATGTACACATTTTCAGTATTAATGCAAAAATAATGATTTCCACCACAAATACCAGTAGCGACCCTGTGTTTCTAAAGGTGGATATCATCTTTACTACTGCAGCATGTTTTGTGGCACAGTGGATGCCACGCAGGGCTACGGGCCAGAAAGGTGAGCTGCGCTCCCTCTCCCTGCCCGTCTCATTACACTACGATCAGAGCCGGCTGCAGACAATGATCAGCAAGGGGAAATCTGATTATCGCGCGCAGCTTGGAAGGGACATTGCTTACAACCCTCCCCTGCGCCCAATAAAAACACCACCACCCTCCCCTGCGCCCAATAAAAACACCACTACCCTCCCCTGCGCCCAATAAAAACACCACTACCCTCCCCTGCGCCCAATAAAAACACCACTACCCTCCCCTGCGCCCAATAAAAACACCACTACCCTCCCCTGCGCCCAATAAAAACACCACCACCCTCCGATGCGCCCAATAAAAACACCACCACCCTCCCCTGCGCCCAATAAAAACACCACTACCCTCCCCTGCGCCCAATAAAAACACCACTACCCTCCCCTGCGCCCAATAAAAACACCACCACCCTCCCCTGCGCCCAATAAAAACACCACCACCCTCCCCTGCGCCCAATAAAAACACCACTACCCTCCCGTGCACCCAATAAAAACACCACTACCCTCCCCTGCGCCCAATAAAAACACCACTACCCTCCCCTGCGCCCAATAAAAACACCACCACCCTCCCCTGCGCCCAATAAAAACACCACCACCCTCCCCTGCGCCCAATAAAAACACCACCACCCTCCCCTGCGCCCAATAAAAACACCACCACCCTCCCCTGCGCCCAATAAAAACACCACTACCCTCCCCTGCGCCCAATAAAAACACCACCACCCTCCCCTGCGCCCAATAAAAACACCACCACCCTCCCCTGCGCCCAATAAAAACACCACTACCCTCCCGTGCGCCCAATAAAAACACCACTACCCTCCAGTGCGCCCAATAAAAACACCACTACCCTCCCCTGCGCCCAATAAAAACACCACTACCCTCCCCTGCGCCCAATAAAAACACCACTACCCTCCCCTGCGCCCAATAAAAACACCACCACCCTCCCCTGCGCCCAATAAAAACACCACTACGCTCCCCTGCGCCCAATAAAAACACCACTACCCTCCCCTGCGCCCAATAAAAACACCAATACCCTCCCCTGCGCCCAATAAAAACACCACAACCCTCCCCTGCGCCCAATAAAAACACCACCACCCTCCCCTGCGCCCAATAAAAACACCACTACGCTCCCCTGCGCCCAATAAAAACACCACTACCCTCCCCTGCGCCGAATAAAAACACCACTACCCTCCCCTGCGCCCAATAAAAACACTACTACCCTCCCCTGCGCCCAATAAAAACACCACCACCCTCCCCTGCGCCCAATAAAAACACCACTACCCTCCCCTGCGCCCAATAAAAACACCACTACCCTCCCCTGCGCCGAATAAAAACACCACTACCCTCCCCTGCGCCCAATAAAAACACCACTACCCTCCCCTGCGCCCAATAAAAACACCACTACCCTCCCCTGCGCCCAATAAAAACACCACAACACTCCCCTGCGCCCAATAAAAACACCACTACCCTCCCCTGCGCCCAATAAAAACACCACAACACTCCCCTGCGCCCAATAAAAACACCACAACCCTCCCCTGCGCCCAATAAAAACACCACTACCCTCCCCTGCGCCCAATAAAAACACCACAACCCTCCCCTGCGCCCAATAAAAACACCACTACCCTCCCCTGCGCCCAATAAAAACACCACTACCCTCCCCTGCGCCCAATAAAAACACCACAACCCTCCCCTATTGTGGACAACTCCCCCATAACAGTAATTTTAGAACTGTCCCTTACCTTTCAGGTGGGAGGTAACAAAGTTAGTTAAAGCAGGGCTCCCATAGCTAGGTAATGATAGGGGAAACAGTGCTTGGGCCCACCTGTGAGAGCCGGCATTTGCATTCACCAGATCCAGTACTTCCTTGGTGTTCCCCACCTCACCATCAGTGAACAAGAAGAGCTGAGGACGACAGAGAGGGTATGTTCATTATGTGTTAATGTTAAATAATGTACATGCAGCCTTGAAGTATACAGAGAATGTTTCTTCAGTAACCAAAAACACAAGTAACCAAAAACACTCTATTTGCTGTCCCAGTAAGAAATGCATGGTACTGTAAATACCACACACTCAAAAGATACTGTTTGGTTGGATGTAACTAAACATGCCATTGTAGTGGAGTGCATGTGTAGCGGACATGAGTCAGTCATTGTCATGTGATGAGGTAGCCATAGGCGGAAATCCCAGGGGGGACGGGGGGGACACGACCCCCCCATCCTGGGAGAAATATGATTTGTCCCCCCCAATCTATCACTGTAAACATAACTATGTAATTTCAATAATATTAATAATACTTAATGAAAGCACTTGTGCTGATTATAGACACTTAATAGCGCGTTTTAAGTTTCAAAAGATTGCGACCCCCCCGCCCTTTGCCTCACAATGGTTTGATCCACAATCCACAGGATTCACACACACTATAGCTGAATTTGCAGAGCTAGCGCGCAAACTAAAGCAAACATTAACTATCAAGCTAGCTAGTACCTATTCCATTTATGTGGCGTCGTCAAAGATGGAATCTTTGCTATCGTCAGTTTATTCCAAGATCAGCTTGCAGCTGTAGTGCTTCAAAGTCCCTGTGATAAGGTTAGCGATAAACTGAAGTCCAAACTGAACAGAACTACACTCTCTTATACCATTGTCTTAAATATATTTAATGGTCTCGTTGCAAAAGCTAAATTGTCGCTAGTGAACTTTTAAATGTTTTATTTTACCTTTATTTAACCAGGTAGCAAAGATTATAGCAAACACCACAGAAACAGAATTTTTGCTCGCTAGCTTTACAAATTCAGCTATTGTTGGAAGCCAGCCAATATGAAGCAAACTATGTTAAAAGTCCAAAAGGTTGCAGCATATGTTGTGTAAATGTGTGTGTGTGCTGCTAGACCGGCCAGCCAGCCAGGTAGAAAAATGGCAGAAAAAAAGTAAAAAGACGGACATCAGAGTATTTTTCAGTACACCAAAACGCAAAGTAAGAACCCTAGCAGCCTAATATCTCAAAGACTAGCTGATAAAATGTTCATAAGAAAGAAGTGAAATGCTAATGAAAATGTTTCACAATGATGTCATTAGGCAGAGCAGGCAACAGATGGCACACAGACAGCAGAGCTGTGGACAGATATGCAGGGACAGACTTGGAGAGACAGGGAGTCTCAGGTAAGTTTATTGAGTCTTTGTTTGGCAACTTTATGAAAGGTTCTCAATTTTCTTGACTTGTAAAATAGGGACACAATTGGAAAATGCCATGGATACCCCCACTCTCAACTTAAACTGGTGACTGAACCAAGATTAGTTTAAGGCAATGTTATTGCTGTTGTGATTAATTGTGTAGTTTTGGTTACCGGTAGTTAGGAGTACGGCAAACACCTTATTTCTTTTCTAGGAGACAGACTGAGTCAGTGAGGGTGGTGAAAGGGAAAGAGCCAAAGAGAGAGACTTCAGAGGACAGTGTCACAGCCATGGCAGGACCAGGTGTCACCCATGTTGCCAGCAGCACCAGTATAGGGGACAGTGGCACAGCATTGTCCAGTTACCTCAGTGATGGCACAAAACCATATCAGCCACACCCACAATTTGCAGAACCGCAAACTCTTGCCAACAGAGTGTTGACGTTTCAAGAGAGATGGTTTTGCGATTTTCCTTGCTACATTATAATCCATCAATAAAAGGAGTGTTGTGTTTTCACTGTAACCAAGGGTTTTCAAGCCAGCCATCTTTTGGCCAAAGAGCAGATGCTGCCTTCATTAGTGCAGGATTTAGGAACTGGAGAAAAGCCTTTGAAAAATTCACAGCACATCAAAACTGCCAAACCCACCACCACTTTGTAACTAACAGCACACCAGCTAAATCCAATCAGTGTCCAGTTATCCAGCGCGTGGGGTAAACAGCAGGAGGACGCAAGGCATTGCTTGATGAAAATTGTTAGTTCGGTGCGGCATGTAGTAAGACAGGGACAAGCCTTTAGAGGCCACACGGCTGACTGGGAATTTATACCAGCTTTTGAAACTTAGGGCAGAAGAGGATCCCATTTTACTGAAGTGGTTAACAGAGCGTACCACAATGTACACAGGCCCCAAAGCACAATGAAATTCTGAACATCATGGCCAATATAGTCATTCGAGTCATTGCAGCTGAGATTAGGTCTCTTCCGATTGTACAATTTTCAGTAATTGTTGATGGTGCTCAAGATGTCTCTGGTGCTGAACAGGAGAGTGTCTGTCTGCGTTATGTTGACCATGACCTTGTCCCTCACGAGGAGTTTATTGGGCTATACAGGGTGTCGGAGACAACAGGCGAGGGCATTGCGAAAGTGGCAACTGAAGTGTTGTTGAGGCTCAATTTGACCATGTCTGTCTTACGTGGGCAGAGTTACGATGGTGCCTCAAACATGGCAGGAAAATACACAGGTGCACAGGCAATTGTGAGGAGGCAGCAGCCATTAGCCCTCTATGTACATTGTGGAGCACACAGTAAATCTGATTACACAGGCTGGCTGCTCCGCCTCCCCACTGATCCGGGATTCCCTTTCCTGGGTCCATCAGTTAGGTGTCCTCTATGGCCAGTCAGGAAAGTTTAAGAGCATGTTTGAATCAATTTCCACGTCCAAAAATACAAATCTGACCACCCTGAAACCCCTATGTCCAACAAGGTGGACTGTGCGGAATACTGCTATTAGAGCTGTGCTAGGGCAGCATGAGCGGGTACTAAGCAGCCTAAAGGAGATAGCAAAATCTGCATCCAAGACAGCTTCAACTGCCAGTGGCTTATTCGAGCACTTCAGCAAAGGCAAGACTGTGTTGGGCCTCACACTTGCCTCTGCTGTTCTTGGAGAGCTTGAATGTCTAAACATTTCACTGCAGAAGAAAACTCAGGCTGTCTCTGGTATGCAGGCTGCAGTCGAGTGTGTGCGGTCATCTCTTAGGGGCAAGAGAAATGACGAAAGCTATCTTGCACTGTATGAGAAAGCAACAACATTTATTGACTCCATTGAATCCATTGAGTGACACTCAAGACAATTTGCTGGCAAAGCAGTGGATCACTATAGGGCAGAATTCTTTTAAGTGTTGGATGGTGTAGAGGTTCAGTTTGGCGACCGTTTTGACCAGGACATTCTAAACGTCCTGCAAAAGTTGGAAAGAGCGCTTCTCACGGGGGAGTTGGATGAGTCTCTAGATCAGTACCCAGAGGTGAACATAGATTCTCTTTCAGTGCAGATCCCTCTCTTTCACAACAAATACCCCTGTAGCAGCAGTGGAGAGGCAGCAGAGGTCCTCAGGAGGCTTCCAGTGGAGGTGCAGGGGTTGGTTGACCAAGTTGAGGTGCTGATCAGAATTTTGTTTGTGGTGCCAGTGTCTTCATGTGAGGCTGAGAGGAGTTTCAGTGCACTCCGCAGGTTAAAGACTTGGCTACGGGCTAGCATGGGCCAAGAGAGACTGAACGGCGTAGTTGTCTGTAATGTACATAAAGACAGGCTGGACAGTCTCAAGAGGGAAAATATCTGCCATCAATTTGTTGGATCCATTGAAACCCGCAAACATATGTTCGGTTCTTTTGTTCAGTAGTGTGTATAGCAGTGGTTCTCAACCTTTTTTGGGTACTTGAACCCCTGCATATTTTGAGGCAAGGCAGGCAAGGTTTTGAGTGGTCCTCAGGGACCTCCGCTCTATATTATATGTAAACTTACTGGAAACCCAATTAGTCCGTGGACCCCTGTTTGAGAACCCCTGGTGTAATTGATATTTGTTCTTTTGTTTAGTAGTTTTCAGTTTTTAGTACATGACAGTACACTTACAAATTATTTATTTCCTGTTATTTTATTTAAAATTGCATTCTTTGTGCGACATACTTGTCCATAGCTGCTGTTTGAAGAGTTGAGACACTGACTGAAGGATATTTTGTTTGATTATTTGGGTTTTTCATTGAAGTAGTTATTTTGCTTTTAGAACTGTACTTATTTTAAGCTTTTTGTTCTTGTAAAGATATTGTAGTAGACTCAGGCCAGTGGCAGATATTTAATGACTATATAAATGTATCAGAAAAAGTCAAATTAAAAGGTAATTTCAATACGGAGACCAACTTTGTGATGGTTCTCAATGGAGACTCTTTTAGATGTGATCGCACCATGTTCATTGTATTTATGAAAACTGCACCCATACAGTGTACAGTACCATTGTCACCTACTGGCCTTTCTTGATATTGCTGTTTGTAAGTACAAATACCTGCATACATACTGGACTGGTAAGGAGCACTGCTATAACTATTATTAGTAGTAGTATTATAATGATTTAAACATTTGAACAAGTTGGGAAAACCCTTCAGTTAACTACTGTACCTATCAATTATCCAGTAGTAGTGATTATGGTTCCTCAATATACATTTAACATATTACAACGTAGGCTATGTGTTACAGCACTACTTTTGGTGTCCCCCCTCAGGAATTGCTCTTGAGAAAATTTCATGTAATTGTCCCCTCCAAGGTTGATATCAGATTTTCGCCCCTGCATGTATGCATAAACCAAACTAAATACAGTCAATAAAAAGGACATGCAGGCATTTATAAAGAAACGTCTCCGTTGGAGGATAAGGTGGCAGGCTTTGGCAGAGGCATTTATACTGAACAAAAATATAACATTTAAAGTGTTGGTCCCATGTTTCATGAGCTGAAATAATAGATCCCAGGAATGTTCCATTTGCACAAAAAGCTTATTGGTCTCAAATTGTGGCCAAATTTCTTTACTTCCCCTGTTAGTGAGCATTTTTCCTTTGCCAAGATAATCCATCCACCTGACAGGTGTGGCATACCAAGAAGCTGATTAAACAGCATGATCATTACACAAGTGCTGGGGTCAACAAAAGGCCACTTTAAAATGTGCAGTTTTGTCAAACACCACAATTCCATAGATGTCTTTGAGGGAGCGCGCAATTGGCGTGCTGACTGCAGGAATGTCCACCAGAGCTGTTTCCAGAGAATTGAATAGCTCTACCATAAACCTCCTCCAATGTTGTTTTAGAGAATTTGGCAGTATGTTCAACCGGCCTCACAACCGCAGACCACGTGTAACCACGCCAGCCCAGGACCTCCACATCCGCCTTCTTCACCGTCAGGATCATCTGAGACCAGCCAACTGGACAGTTGATGAAACTGAGGGGTATTTTTGTCTGATTGGCTGGGCCTGGATCCCCAGTGGGTTGGCTTGGCTCCAAAATGGTTGGGCCTATGGCTGCGCCCCTACCCAGTCATGTGAAACCTAAGATTAGGGCCTTATCAATGTATTTCAATTGACTGATTTCCTTTTATGAACTGTCAGTGGTGGGAAAGGTACCCAATTGTCATACATGAGTAAAAGTATAGATACTTGAGTAACTTTCTATTAAAGTAAAAGTCACCCTGTAAAATACTACTTGAGTAAAAGTATTCGGTTTTAAATATACTTAAGTATGAAAAGTAAATGTAATTGCTAAAATATACTTAAGTATCAAAAGTAGAAGCCACTTATTATGCAAAGCACCAGTTTCTTGTTTTTAGAATGTATGGATATCCAGGGGCACACTCCAAAATTATTTACAAAAGATGCATGCGTAAGTGCGTGAATTTCACAATTTTCCTGTCCTGCTAAGCAGTCAACATGTAATGAGTACTTTGGGTTGTCAGGGAAAATGTATGGAGTAAAAATGACAATGTGTGTGTTAGGAATATAGTGAAGTAAAAGTAGTCAAAAATATAAATAGTAAAGTAAAGTTACCCCAAAAAACTATTTAAGTACTTTACACCACTGTGAACTGTAAACCTTAGAAATTGTTATATGTTGCATTTATATTTGTGTTCAGTAGAAATTATTTTCACTGTTAGCTGGACAGCTGATGAAAAGGATCATCCCCAATGTCACTGTATAACCCACAGTAAAGATCATCCCCAATGTCACTGTATAACCCACAGTAAAGATCATCACTACTGTCAGTGTATAACCCACAGTAAAGATCCTCCCTACTGTCACTGTATAACCCACAGTAAAGATCATCCCTACCATCACTGTATAACCCACAGTAAAGATCATCCCTACCATCACTGTATAACCCACAGTAAAGATCCTCACTACTGTCACTGTTTAACCAACAGTAAAGATCCTCTCTACGGTCACTGTATAACCCACAGTAAAGATCATCCCTACTGTCACTGTATAACCCACAGTAAAGATCATCCCTACCATCACTGTATAACCCACAGTAAAGATCATCCCTAATGTCACTGTATAACCCACAGTAAAGATCATCCCAACTGTCAGTGTATAACCAACAGTAAAGATCATCCCTACTGTCAGTGTATAACCAACAGTAAAGATCATCCCTACGGTCACTGTATAACCCACAGTAAAGATCATCCCTACCATCACTGTATAACCCACAGTAAAGATCATCCCTACCATCACTGTATAACCCACAGTAAAGATCATCCCTAATGTCACTGTATAACCCACAGTAAAGATCATCCCAACTGTCAGTGTATAACCAACAGTAAAGATCATCCCTACTGTCAGTGTATAACCCACAGTAAAGATCCTCACTACTGTCAGTGAATAACCCACAGTAAAGATCATCCCTACTGTCACTGTATAACCCACAGTAAAGATCATCCCTACTGTCACTGTATAACCCACAGTAAAGATCATCCCTAATGTCAGTGTATAACCAACAGTAAAGATCATCCCTAATGTCACTGTATAACCAACAGTAAAGATCATCCCTAATGTCACTGTATAACCCACAGTAAAGATCATCCCTAATGTCCCTGTATAACCCACAGTAAAGATCATCCCTAATGTCACTGTATAACCTACAGTAAAGATCATCCCAACTGTCACTGTATAACCCACAGTAAAGATCATCCCAACTGTCACTGTATAACCCACAGTAAAGATCATCCCTAATGTCACTGTATAACCAACAGTAAAGATCATCCCTAATGTCACTGTATAAGCCACAGTAAAGATCATCCCTAATGTCACTGTATAACCCACAGTAAAGATCATCCCTAATGTCACGGTATAACCCACAGTAAAGATCATCCCTACGGTCACTGTATAACCCACAGTAAAGTAATGCCTGAGCTTCTCAATGGAACCATCGTTACAGAAAGTGCAGACACATTTGTCTATGGGGTGTTTGTTTATGTAAGGTGTGTAAGTTACCTGTCTGGGCTGGTCAGGGAGGCAGGGCTGGCGGTAGATATGTTTTAAAGGCTGGAGGATCTCTGTACCTCCGAGATCAGCCCTCATTGCCTTCACCTTCTGCAGAGCCTCATCCATAGTCTTCTGGCTGTACTCCACACTCTTACTGATGTCCAGATAGACACAAACACAGAAGGTCAAAGGGTCATCACCACAACATATTATAGGACATGGACATTTTAATATTTCCCCTACCTAGAGCTGTGGCAGTCATTACATTTTGTCAGCCAAGTAATTGTCACCAAATAACTGCTGGTCTCATGGTAATTGACCGCTATTAGTATAAGCATGTGTAGCATCTCCTGGCTTCCAAGCATAGCCTAAACAAGCATAGCCTAAACAAGCATAGCCTAAACAAGCATAGCCTAAACAAGCCACCATCACAATATATCCATTACTTATTTTTGACAGGTCTAAAGAAACACGATATGAAGAAAATGTAGTCTATTTCAGAAGAACAGAATAGCACTCTGAGGCTATGCCATATGGCTGTGGGCTACACTAGTTAATTTAGCAGACAAGATGTGCTTGGAATTCCATGGCATTATGTTTTATAGTATGAAGAATACATTTGAACAAATCTTAATAAAATAGAAAGGATATTTTCTCCAAACGATTTCAAAAGAAGTGCGCACATGCAGCTATTCTATGTTGAGCAGTTAACAAAGAAACTGGTCCTCCTATATGCTTAATTTCGAGAAATTTATGCAACTTTAGTTGTGAAACAAACATTAGGATATATGTAAGATAAAAATAAACAGGCCGGTTAATCGGTATCGGCTTTTTTGGTCCTCCAATAATCGGTATCGGCGTTGAAAAATCATAATCGGTCGACCTCTAATACAAACCTTATCAAAACATATAGGCCTATGGGCTAGGATACATGAGGTGTGCGTCTATGATTTGAAAGTTGCGAAAAAAGAAGAAAAAAAGGTATGCGAGGTTTCTGGCCTTAATGCACAAGCTGGGCATTAGTGATAGCACTCAGCGGCGACGAGTCATTTAGGGCAGGGTTTTGAGCCCCACCTGTTAAGCTTAAAGAGTAAGGCAGCTCCAAAATACAGGTGTTTCAGCCTAGCTCAGTGCTTTCTGTGGTGGTGGGGCAGCCAGCGGAAAATACGGAGTGTAGGGGTTGGTAATGTTCTCTGGTTGTTCTGTGATTGGCTCAGTGTTCACTCATGCGGACACTACGTCACCGCAAAATCTACGGGTAAAGCTCGAAAATTCAAGCCCCTTGGGTGCTGCCATAGACTTACATTAGGTCATTGGCCACAGACAAAATTATGTCAAATTACATAGCTTTGATTGGACTTTGATACTTTAATAAATCTTAGGTAGAAAGCTAGACAAGCAGTCATTGATCATCATGAATCAAGTTGGCAATCTACTGGCAAATCCTTTTCAATCCTTGTGTTATGACTTGCCCTCCTGGATGGAGATCAAAGGTGCCGGCTAACCAAAGGTTTCAAGACCCCCCCCCCCTCCCCCCTCCTGGGGGAGTAGGCCAGTTTTATGACAGTTCCTTGCAGGAACTCTCTCTTCCACTATGCAGAAATGGAAGTTAAAAATCCCTTTGTTACAAAAGAGATTGATTTTGCAGTACTGTAACATCAAAAGTTTGGACATTGAAACAATATTTCTAATGTAAATAATGTTTGAAATAGTTGGTGGGACTAAACAACAACTGATTTTATATGATTAATGTTTATGTGATATTGTTAAGGACGGTATAACTAAATAGCTTTATCTCTGAAAGTGTACACATTCAAGGGGTCAGGTTTACATCTAAATATTGTAAAACGTATATGATTAAATTTGAAACTATTTGTGAGAAGATGAAATGTGATTTTAGCCTTCGAACTGAGGTAACATTTTGTCATAGAGACCTTTGCCAAGTCAGTAACCACGCCCACGTGAGCACAAACATTATGCCAAAGGAGGGAATGCCCCTTTTTCCCCTAAAGAATTACTAGACCAGCATGATCGACACGAGATGGTTAGAAACTCTGAAACGTTCAACAGAGAAGAACAACATCTCAAGAGACCAGTACATTGCCAGGTTGCTACTGGCGTGTAAAATGGTTCTAACTGTACCCTGAATAATCAAACATTGAGACCAGTATACGGACGGTGTTGAGCCGGACATCAGGAATGGTTAGACTCTACCAGACCAGAAAATGGTAAGACTCACTTTGAGTTAAGATAAAGACTACATCGGAACATTCAGTCTGCAGCTGTTTAAGTACTTTAGTCTAGTAAACTCGGCCGAGGGCCACTACGTGTGTACCTTTTGAAGGATCCAGTCTAACAGGGATGAGAAGGGAAGAACATTTCCTTCCCACCACCGTGTGGTAGTCTGATGTATCCATTTGAACGGACACTTCCAGAACAAAGAAGAAGATTGCTACTGCGGGGACCTCTGGTGGACAACAAGAGACTTACAGGGGACCTCTTTTGGACAACAAGAGACTTACACATCCAGAGACTTTCTGATGTACTACTCTCCACAGGCTGATCGGGCAATTTCAACAGAGAGAGACGACAAAGACATAAAAGCGTAAATATGTACATTGCATTTCTAAATCCGAATGAGTGGTTGTTAGGGTGCTAAATGTCCATATTTACATGAGCGTATTATTCAACTGCATGTACGATAGTTGAATTCCTTTGTCTCCCCTTCTCCCGCTCTTTCTTTCCCCACCCTTTTTCATTGTGTAACAAGCCGTCATATTGGGTTAGTCCACGAGGGACTTTTTATTACATTTAGTTGGTAATCAATGTATAATCTATCCTGTGTGTGTGTTTATGTAATTCTGTGTGATTATTTAGTGAGTAAATAAATAATTAAGACAATTTATGTATTCCTGAGTCATCATGTAGACTAGCGTTCCTGCAGATTTAATGGATTATGGAATGTTCAGAATGAGACTGATATGAGGAAATGCTATGATATGGAGATTCTGATTTTCTTGAGTTAATTTGGGAAACGGTAACTCGTTAAACAAACTTTTCCTGTGGTGCCCCAGGTTACTAATGAGGTAATTGTTAAATGATTAATTTAAATCACGTAATAACTACACAATTAATTATTCGATAAATAGCATGTCATCATATTACTAATAGCTACATCACGACACTTGTCATATGAGAAATTATTAGATAAAACATATCGGTGCTCATCGGACACACATTACACAACAAGTTGGAAATTGCAAATTCAACAATGAGGGCTGAGGCGCGACTGCAGCCTCAGCCCTCATTGGCCCAGTGTCGTCCGGATTAGGGGAGGGCTTGGCCGGCCGGGATTTCCTTGTCTCATTGTGCTCTAGCGACTCCTTGTGCCGGGCGCTTGCAAGCTGACTGCAGTTGTCAGTTCAACAGTGTTTCCCATGACACATTGGTGCAGCTGGCTTCCGGGTTAAGCGAGCAGTGTGTCAAGAAGCAGTGAGGCTCTCGAACCTCGCCGAGTCCATAGGGGAGTTGCAGCAATGAGACAAGATCGTAACTTCTGGCCCATGGCATTGCGTGTGAATGTTTATCCTTAAATTAAATACCCCCTTTTCTCACCAATTTTGTGTGATATCCAATTGGTAAAATTTTTATACATTGGCCATGCGGTCAATCCAGCATGACTTCTGCCGCGTTCAAGACAACTGGGAACTCTGGGGAAAAAAGTATCTCCGACTGGGAAAATAACTGAACGGTTATTCCAAGTCGGGAACTCGGGCCTCTTTCTAGAGCCCACAAGAAGGACCGCCGCGCCACCTTCCTGTTCAAGTGAGCACAGCACAATAAGGTGAGTCCAAAAATGTCTTGTATGCTGCTACATGAATGATGTAATCTGCCGGGGAGATATGTATACTGTAGCCAAGAAAGTAATACTAAGTGTATGTTGTGTAGTAAGCAGTTAGTAGCCCATGTGCCTCACCCTACTAATTTGGTCCCTTTTCCCCCATTTAGCCAATAGCCTGTTTTCAAGAAATGTAATCATTGAATATTGTAAGAGCTTTCATTGTCTGCTTATAAGCCCCCTTTATTTAACCTACGGTTCTGACTTGGTGTACAGGGAGAATACTGTAAGAACGGCCCAGGGTTCTGAATTCTGCTGCTGTACATTACAAAAGCGCTGAACAAATAGTTATATTGACTACGTCCGACCTAGCTTGGATTGCCTCTTATCCGCTCGTCGTTCCCTTATGCCATAGTTTGTACATCTCAATTGTTAGTTGAAACCACATTTGTTTAAGCAAGTCAGCCATATCAGCTTTGTTTTTTTTTAAAGGCAGTAATGAGGCTGAATGAACTGTTTCCCTACAAGGCTCGCTGATAACCAGGTGTAGCGGTGGTAAGGATTCACTCCATGATGCTGAAAAGGGCGCTCTGCTTTTGGGACAGCTTTATGTAGGCCCTAACAGTTTGTGGGCACCATTTGTCACCGTTATAGTGCAATGAATGTATTTTTAGTGTTGTGTTGTGGCTTTGCTGGCATGCATCAACATTTGTTGTTGTTGTTTGACCCACCAAGATTTACATGCTAAAATCGCCACTGATAAAACATCAATCTACTTGCACATCATCATCTGCACATCTATCACTCCAGTGTTAATGCTACATTGTAATTACTTCGCCACTATGGCCTTTTTATTGCCTTACCTCCTTACTTCATTTGCACACACTGTATACAGATTTGTTTCTATTGTGTTATTGACTGTACGTTTGTTTATTCCATGTGTAACTGCGTTGTAATTTGTCGCACTGCTTTGCTTTATCTTGGCCAGGTCGTAGTTGTAAATGAGAACTTGTTCCAACTGGCCTACCTGGTTAAATAAAGGTGAAATTAAAATAGATTTAAAAAAAATAATAATAATCATAAGTGATATTCTAACGTTGTCACCCATCAGACTATTCTTAATTGAATGTTGTCTTTACATTTAATAAATGAGTGATATTTATTTTGACTTAGATTGGACCAGTATCATGCACCTGTCTCAGAACAGGGGCATGAGAAAATAGCACTTCAATAGCAAATGGAGGACTATGCACATAAATAGCGAATGGAGGACACTTTTGCCATGGTTCATATTCATGACAGCCAGGTAGGCTATACTCCTGTTGATTTGTTTTACAATGTGCTTAATATTAGGAAAGTTGATGAATAAAGATGAATAAATACAGTAGGCCTAGCCTATAGAGGCCATCAAAACTCATGGGCTCTCATTAAGTGTTTGATGACATTTGCATATATGTCAGAGAGATTAGAGGGACAATAGAGTGCTGAGTACCAGGCAGTTAGAAAGTTTGGTGGGCTACTAATGACCATCAGCAGCATCAGAGCTTGGAGAAGCCTAATTACCGTGAGTAAACGGTCATGTGAAATTTGACTGCCTTCATGACTCGTGACAGGTGGTGTGGCGGTAATACAGTCACCGTGAGGGCTCTACCCCTACCTGCTGCAAATGATTAGCTCATCGTTCTGCCCCTGAACAAGGCAGTTAACCCACTGTTCCTAGGCAGTCATTGAAAATAAGAATTTGTTCTTAACTGACTTGCCTAGTTAAATAAAGGTCAAATTTAAAAAAAGATGTAAACATTAACTGTCAAACACTGTCACTGATTATATTTGGATTTGGACTACCTGGTACAACATACATGATAAAACCCTCGAATGACACAGCTAAATGTGTTTGTAAAAAACGTAAGTCCTCAGACACTGACTTGACCTGATTGAGACGAGGGTTGAAAGTAGAGAACACTCACGGAAAGAAGGACTCATAACTGGACCCAAAGCCGATGATGTTGAAGTAGCACCCCATTGGCAGGCTTTTCAGCAAGAGCAGCAGAGTATCCTGCAAGAGAGAAATTCAAGTGTTTTTACTATTCAATAAACCATATAGGACATGCTTAAAGAATGGAAGACTACAGAGTAACCACTGTGTACTGGATTTCACTCTAAACCATCTCTTGGTGAATCCTGTTCAGATTGAGATGTTAATTTACTAGTGCAGGGTTGTGTGTGTGTGTGTGTGTGTGTGTGTGTACCCTGGCACTGCCAATGCGGTCCTGAGCCCCAGACCCATTGTGCATGGAGCATGACATGCTGCCAGAGCGATCCACAACAAAAAGGAATTCCCCGAGTGAGGTCATCGTCGACATCACATCTTTGGGGAACTCTGGGTACAGGCTCAGCATGACCACTGGGTCGCCCATCAGAGAGCCTGGGAGCGATAAAGAGAGAGAGAGACAGAAGTGTTCAACAGCCTTTGTCCTCTTTCTCCATCTCTACACTACATCTACTGTATCTTCTGTCTCACCATGTTCCTCTATGTAAACATGGATTAAGGTAGTAGACTAGACTACTCATTGATCTCATCTCCACACATCTACAACAGAGTAAACCCACCCCCCTCACCTGGCTTGGCAGAAGTCTGTGCTGCCTCTACTATAGCAGTAGGCTGATGGGTGTCTTGGTAATACAACAACAGCTCAACGTCCCGGTCAAATTGATGACCTGCAGCCAGACTGACCTGCAGTTAGAACAACATTCACATGAAGACAGAGCAGTCTGAGAGGGAATTTAACAACTATGAAGTATTCGGATGGTTCATGGTGCTAGTGAGAGTGCACGCACACAGACATACTGTACACGCAGACATTCATACGTACGTACAGTACCAGTCAAAGGTTTGGACACACCTACTCATTCAAGGGGTTTTTCTTAATTTTTACATTGTAGAATAATAGTGAAGACATCAAAACTATGAAATAACACATATGGAATCATGTATTAAAAGTGTTAAACAAATCAAAATATATTTTATACATTTTTCAAAGTTGCCACCCTTGGCCTTAATGACAGCTTCGCACACTCTTGGCATTCTCTCAACCAGCTTCACCTGGAATGCTTTTCCAACAGTCTTGAAGGAGATCCCACAGATGCTGAGCACATGTTGGCTGCTTTTCCTTCACTCTGCGGTCCAACTCATTCCAAACCATCTAAAATGGGTTGAGGTCGGGTGATTGTGGAGGCCAGGTCATCTGATGCAGCACTCAATCACTATCTTTCTTGGTCAAATTGCCCTTACACAGCCTGGAGGTGTTCTCCTTTTGATAAACAAATAATAGTTCCACTAAGTGCAAACCAGATGGGATGGGGTATCGTGCAGAATGCTGTGGTAGACCTGCTGGTTAATTGTGCCTTAAATTCGAAATAAATCCCCGACAGTGTTACCATCAAAGCACCCCCCACACCATCACACCTCCTCCATGCTTCACAGTGGGAACCACACATGCGGAGATCATCCGTTCACCTATTTTTTCTCAAATTTGGACTCATCAGACCAAAGGACAGATTTCCACCGGTCTAATGTCCATTGCTCGTGTTTTTTGGCCCAAGCAAGTCTCTTCTTCTTGTTGTTGTCCTTAGTAGTGGTTCATTTGCAATTCGACCATGAAGGCCTGATTCACGCAGTCTCCTCTCAACAGTTGATGTTGAGATGTGTCTGTTACTTAAACTCTGAAGAATTTATTTGGGCTGCAATTTCTGAGGCTGGTAACTCTAATGAACTCATCGTCTGCAGCAGAGGTAACTCTGGGTCTTCCTTTCCTGTGGCGGTCCTCATGAGAGCCAGTTTCATCATAGCGCTTTTGCAACTGCACTTGAAGAAACTTTCAAAGTTCCAGATTGACTTAAAGTAATGGACTATTGTTTCTCTTTGCTTATTTGAGCTGTTCTTGACATAATATGGTTTTGGTCTTTTACCAAATATGGATTTCTTCTGTATACCACCCCTACCTTGTCACAACACAACTGATTGGCTAAAACGCAGTAAAGAAATTCCACAAATTAACTTTTAACAAGGCACATTTGATAATTGAAATGCATTCCAGGTGACTACCTCATGAAGCTGGTTGAGAGAATGCCAAGAGTGTGCAAAGCTGTCATCAAGGCAAAGGGTGGCTACTTTGAAGAATCTCTAATATATTTTGATTTGTTAAAAAAAAAATTGGGATACTACATGATTCCATGTGTTATTTCATAGTTTTGATGTCTTCACTTTTGTTCTACAAAGTAGAAAAAAGTCAAAATAAAGAAAAACGCTGGAATGAGTAGGTGTGTCTCAAGTAGATTGGGACTGGTACATATCTTACATTACTTATATCACATGTATATCCTGTATTTTATACCATCTACTTCACCTTGCCTATGCCGCTCGGCCATCGCTCATCCATGTACTTATTTGTACAGTTGAAGTCGGATGTTTACATACACTTAGGTTGGAGTCATTAAAACTTGTTTTTCAACAACTCCACAAATGTCTTATTAACGAACTATAGTTTTGGCAAGTCGGTTAGAACATCTACTCTGTGCATGTGAAACAGTTTAACTTTAGTCCGTCCCCTCGATTCGACCTCGGGCGCGAACCAGGGACCCTCTGCACACATCAACAACAGTCACCCACGAAGCATCGTTACCCATCGCTCCACAAAAGCCGCGGCCCTTCGGGAACCACTACTAGCAAGGGGAACCACTACTTCAAAGTCTCAGAGCAAGTGACGTCACCGATTGAAAGGCAACTGGCGCGCACCACCGCTCTAACTAGCTAGCCATTTCACATCCGTTACACATGACACAAGTAATTTTTCCAACAATTGTTTACAGACAGATTATTTCACTTATAATTCATTGTATCACAATTCCAGTGGGTCAGAAGTTTACATACACTAAGTTGACTGTGCCTTTAAACAGCTTGGAAAATTCCAGAAAATTATGTCATGGCTTTAGAAGCTTCTGATAGGCTAATTGACATCATTTGAGTCAATTGTAGGTGTACCTGTGGATGCATTTCAAGGCCTACCTTCAAACTCAGTGTCTCTTTGCTTGACATCATGGGAATATCAGAAGAAATCAGCCAAGAAAAATTGTAGACCTCCACAAGTCTAGTTCATCCTTGGGAGCAATTTCCAAAATGCCTGAAGGTATCACGTTCATCTGTACAAACAATAGTACGCAAGTATAAACACCATGGGACCACGCAGCCGTCATACTGCTCAGGAAGGAGACGCATTCTGTCTCCTAGAGATTAACGTACTTTGGTGCGAAAAGTGCAAATCAATCCCAGAACAGCAGCAAAAGACCTTGTGAAGATGCTGGAGGAAACAGGTACAAAAGTATCTATATCCACTGTCATGACGCTGGCCTGTGGGTAAGGTTTATGACCCCACCATAAATACCTTTCTCCCTTCCCTCTCTCTCTGACTCTACTGAAGGACTCTTGAATAGTCTTTGTTAAACATAGAGAGTCTGGGAACATCAAACAAGTGGAGGGAGAGGAACCATATTTCGGTAATAGAACAAGTTGAAAATATGTGTTGGTACTTAATGAATATGATGTCAGTTCGGTTGTCATCTGAGACATTATGAGTGATTACAGGATGACATTAACTGTATCTGGGAAAGTCTACACATTCTAGTTATCAGATTCACATGGAATTGTTGTGCTATTTAAATGTTTAAATATGAAACTATTTGTGAAAAGATTGAATGTAATTTTAATGTAAGGTTCCAAATGAGAGAATTGGGCTTTCATAAGGTTAGAGCTCTGCTCAATCAGTGGCCCGCCCCTGTGAAGAGACATTGGTTATAAACTATGAAACACACTCCTCTCTACCTCCACTATTTACAGTAAGCCCTTGACGAAAATGTAACCTCCTGTCCCGGGTACATTAGGGCGACGGTCCGATGTCAGAAGGATTCAGATAATAACTACAGAACTAAGCCAACCTCAGCGTGAGCTTTGGTGGCGAATGGTATGAACTTTGCACTCTTATTCACTACAGAAGTGATACCTCCGAGCCTTTGAGTTAGCAGCGGCCGCTGTAAACGTGGGCTAGGAAAGGACGGACGACGTATCCAATCTAACACACAACAACGATACTACAACATATCCCATTTACCACCAGAGACATTCTTCTGAGGACAGCAAGATCTCTGTTGGGCAACACGGTAGGCATCTACGAACAACCTACAAAAGCGCAGCTCAGAGTAAATATGAATTGCATTTCCCTTTTCCAAATGGGCGGTAATTTAGAATGCATAAGATACTGTATTTACGATAGCATAGCTTCTCCCTTTGTTCCTCAGTCTTCCCGCTCTTTCACTCAAACCCAACCCCCTTTCCTTTGTGTAACCAGCTGTCATGTCGGCTCCGTCCACCAGGGACGTTTTCTGTATGACATAATTTGCATTCTGTGTATATGTAATTCTGTGTGATCAGTTAGGTATTTAGTAAATAAGTAATTAAACCCAATTTTGTATTGGTGATTCAACTTGTTAGCCAGGGTTCGTGAAGATAACCAAGAATTTACAACTTTCAGAGGAGACTGAAATAATAATAATAATAATAATAATAATAAGGTGACGATAAATATTGACTGCTATTGATGTAAAATATTACTAGGTTTTTAAGAGTTTATTCGGAAGATAACAGCTCCATAAATACTCTTTCGTGGTGCCCCGACTTTCTAGTTAATTACATTTACATGATTAGCTCAATCAGGTAATATTAATTACAGAGAAAGGATTTTATAGAATAGCATGTCATTTCACTTAATCCGGCATAGCAAAAGACACGACACCACAGTAAAACGAGTCCTATATCAACATAATCTGAAAGGCCGCTCAGCAAGGAAGCCACTGCTCCAAAACCGACATAAAAAAGCCTGACTACGGTTTGCAAATGCACATGTACTTTTTGTACTTTTTGGAGAAATGTCCCCTAGTCTTATGAAACAAAAATAGAACTGTTTAGCCATAATGACCATTGTTATGTTTGGAGGACAAAGGGGGAGGCTTGCAAGAAAAAGAACACCATCCCAACCATGAAGCACAGGGGTGGCAGCATCATGTTGTGAGGATGCGTTGCTGCAGGAGGGCTGGTGCACTTCACAAAATAGATGGCATCATGAGGGAGGAATATTATGTGGATATATTGAAGCAACATCAAGACATCAGTCAAGAAGTTAAAGCTTGGTCGCAAACGGGTCTTCCAAATGGACAATGACCCCAAGCATACTTCCAAATTTGTGGCAAAATGGCTTAAGGACAACAAAGTCAACGTATTGGAGTGGCCATCACAAAGCCCTGACCTCAATGCTAAAGAAAATTTGTGGGCAGAACTGAAAAGCGGGTGCGAGCAAGGAGGTCTACAAACCTGACTCAGTTACACCAGCTCTGTCAGGAGGAATGGGCCAAAATTCACCCAACTTATTATGGGAAGCTGGTGGAAGGCTACCCGAAACGTTTGACCCAAGTTAAATAATTTAAAGGCAATGCTACCAAATACTAATGAGTGTATGTAAACTTCTGACCCACTGGGAAAGTGATGAAAGAAATAAAAGCTGAAATAAATCACTCTACTATTATTCTGATATTTCACATTCTTAAAATAAAGTGGTGATCCTAACTGACCTAAGACAGGGAATTTTTACTTGGATTAAATGTCAGGAATTGTGAAAAACTGAGTTTAAATGTATTTGGCTAAGGTGTATGTAAACTTCCGACTTCAACTGTACATATTCTCATTCACCCCTTTAGATTTGTGTGTATTAGGTAGTTGTTGGGGAATTGTTAGATTACTTGTTATATAATTACTGCACTGCCGGAACTAGAAGCACAAGCATTTCGCTACACTCACATTAACAGCTGCTAACCATGTGTATGTGACCAATACAATTTGATTTGACTGTGTATAAAATAAACACACTTAAACATGCATATGAACACACACACACACACTCACACACACAGACACACACAAAGTACCGTGGCTTGGGTTTTCTCTGTGTTGAGGTAGTTGAGTGGGTCCAGGGGACAGTTGGACTCGACTCTACAGATGGGATGAGGGGACGACACACGGGCAGTGAGGGACAGACTGTAGGGCACAGAAGCAGCAGGCACCGAGGACACCAGGGCACTGCCACCACTACCACTGTCTGACCCTTAGAGAGAGATGGGGTCAGGGAGGGAGGAGGAGGTAGAGAGACAGAGAGAAGACAGAAGGCGAGAGAGGAAAGAGATGAACAGAAACATGCTAATTTGTGGGTGATTGGACTGGACCTAAAGCCTGCACCACTTCCTGTGGGTCTCCAAGAGCAGGACTGAAGTCCACCACCCTATGTGACCAGTTGCTGGTTCCTAGTCACACTGCTGCCCACAAGGTTTTACACTGCACTATGATGTATTAGTGGTTTGTGTCTCTCCATGCAGGGGCACATGTTCTTACCCTGAGGTTGATAGCGGGGGTTGAGCACGGCGGGCAGGCAGAGCCTCAGGCCATCGTCAGCCTGTACAGCCAGCTCTGTCACATAGTCTAGGCTGACAGAGGCCTTCTCCCCTGGAGGCAGACTACCTACACTCAGCTTGAACACATCCGGGCTCTCATCACTCTCCTCCAATAGGAAGGCCTGCTGGCCCGAGCTCAATGAATCATCATACTGCTCCCGCGCCTGAGAGGGGGACAGAGGAACACAAGGATGCATCATCAGCCTGAGACAATAGTGATATGAGAGCGGTCAAAAGGATAATACTGATTCTTGAAGCTCCGCAAGTCATAGACTGCTTGGTTAACCAATTGGATATAGTTGCCCAGTAAGACTTTACACCAAGTTGTTCTTAAACCTGTGTAGTAACTATGTAACTACACTAGTAACAACATTTGTACTAACATGTTATTGATTGTTATAAACATGAAATGAATCCTGAAAAAAAAGAAAAGAAATGTAGATCTGCATTGTTGCTTTTGTCTCATTGTTGACTTGTCATTTCCCCTCACCTTCTGTTTCTCCTGAACCTCAGCCACCACCTCAGTCTGTCCTATCTTGGCACTGAACCTGCAGACAGCAGCCTCTCCTGGCAGAGGGAAAACAAAGATGGCCTCCAGAGGGCTCTTCTCCTGGTTCTCATACTGCAGAGTGGAGCTCACAGTGGCCACATGCCCCTGGACACTCACTTCCACAGCAATACTCTTCAGAGGCACTGAGAGAGGGAGGGATGGAAGGAGAGAGGATAAACAAGATACTGATGAGAGCTCATGTCTGGGAGAAGGAAAATACACACAGACATGGGAAGTAAACAATAATTTCTGCTTTCAAACAGTACCTGGTTTATTCTTGACAGTTATCAATCCACAGCAGTTCACCATTTTGGCACCTGAATGGGGAAGTTAGGTGTCATATTATTGTCCTCTTACTGGAAAACAGGCACTGTTGGAATATTGATTTGTACTGTATCAATATTGATAAAACCCTGGCAATCATACAACACTGGTCTTCTTAGGAGAGGGAACATACAGTACTGTATTTCCTCATACAAATCAAATGGGGCGGCAGGGTAGCCTAGTGGTTAGAGCGTTGGACTAGTAACCGAATGGTTGCAAGTTCAAATCCCCAAGCTGACAAGGTACAAATCTGTCGTTCTGCCCCTGAACAGGCAGTTAACCCACTGTTCCTAGGCCGTCATTGAAAATAAGAATTTGTTCTTAACTGACTTGCCTAGTTAAATAAAGGTAAAAAAATAAATACAAATGTATTCGTCACATGATAAATAAACAACCAGTGGTCTCATAGACTAGACGTAACATACTACATGTAAATCCGAGACGTTCAAATTAGTATGATAAGTTATGTTTGGTATGGTTGCATAAGATAGGTTAAGGTAAAAATTAAAGTAGGGTTGTTGGTCGGAGTGGATGTGAAGGCGTGTAACATGAACATCAAGCAATCCAAAGGTTGAATGTTCGAATCTCATCACAGACAACTTTAGGATTTTAGCTAATTAGCAGCTTTAACTACTTACTACTTTACGATTGCTTAGCGTGTTAGCTAACTCTTCCACATAACCCTAACCTTAACCATTTAACCTAACTATAACCTTAACTCCTAACCCCTAGCCTAGCTAGTGTTAGCCACCTAGCCACCCAGCTGACGTTAGCCACAACAAATAAAAATTCGTAACATATCATACATTTTAAAAATTCATAACATATTGTGCTAATTACTAATTCGTAACATATAGAATTGCAATTTGTAGCATAACATACAAATTGTAATTCGTAACATATTCTAAGAAATGTATGATGGACAAATTAACAAACCATAAGAAAAGTAACATCACACTAAATGGAATGTCTCAGATTTACTTACAGAATAATACGAAATGTTCTGAGACCACGTTGAAACAACAGGTGTAGACTATCAGTAAAATGCTTACATATAGGCCCTTTGCAAACAATACAGAGAGAAAGAAAATAGAGAAACGAAAGGGCCTTTGAGCAAAAAGGGAAATTACCGAGCTTGGAGTTCTTGTGAACAATAAACAATGAAATGATCACAGCAGCTTGACGCAATAATGTCAATCTCTGTCCAGTGTCCATCCTGTGTAACCTCTGGTTGAACTAGTCATAGAGATCCTATTCAATGATTCTCATTCCTAATCCTTTCGGACTACTGCAAAAGGATGAAATGCAATAGTCAATAGTGGATGATTTTAAGTCAGGAGGTAAGCTTACCTGCCACCTTGATGGTGTTGGTCAGGTATTTCATCATTTCAGAGTTTTAGGATGGCACAAATTGATACATAGAGGCAAGTAAACATTTCACACTTGTCTGACAATCTGGGTTAGAATAACGTTTAGCAAAAAGCGTCTCAGGACAAACACACACATGGATTTAGGTTACTTTATCCCATCATACCAGCTGTAGAATATTCAAAATATTTATTTTTTTACCCCCTTTTTCTCCCCAATTTCATGTTATCCAATTGCAAACCACTTATGATCTTGTCTCATCTCTGCAACTCCCCAACGTGCTCGGGAGAGGTGAAGGTTGAGTCATGCGTCCTCTGAAACATGACCCGCCAAACCGCGCTCCTTAACACCTGCCCGCTTAACCCGGAAGCCAGCCGCAACAATGTGTCAGAGGAAAAACCAATGTGTGAGAGGAAAAACCGTACAACTGGCGACATGAGTCAGCGTGCATGCTCCCGTCCCGCCACAAGGAGTCGCTAGAGCACGATGGGACAAGAACATCCCGATCAAACCCTCCCCTAACCCGGACGACGCTGGGCCAATTGTGTGCCACCTCATGGGTCTCCCGGTCGGGATGTGGTAGAATAATCAATAACCACAGCAGATTTTTTTTAAATAAGGTAACACTTCATTTTAAGGGGTCCTTATTAAAGTCTAATTACATGTGTAATTACACTGTAACAAGTATTGCAGTTCCCTGTAGCAACCAATAGTTACACTGTAATAACAAGATGTAACTGGTAGTTATTGCCGTCTGTAATTACAAAGGTGTAACAATGAATGCTTGTTACCACGCTTGTTACAAATGGGCAGGTTTCCACTAAATTCACCAACTTAGTCTTTTGTTTCTTCTCAGCTGCATTCGATTTAGTAACAACAGTCAAAAAGTCTGAGACCCCTCGTGATTGCACTGGGTATCTGCACGATTATGCGCGATTACTTACCCATGAATGTGCACTGTTTAAAATATATCTCCACTCAACGTTATTGTTAGCACTTGCAACCAAAATAAAGTGTACCATCTGGGTTAATTTGGTCATTCCAGATTCGGAAAAAACACACTACTTCAAAGCATAGTTGTCACGGCCGTCGTAGGGAGGAGACCAAGGCTCAGCGTGATAAATGTACATACTTCTTTATTTAACGAATGAACACTCAACAAAACGAACAAAATAACAAAACGAACCGTGAAGCTAATATGGCTAGTGCAGACAGGCAACTAAACATAGAATAAGAACCCACAAAACCAAAAGGGAAAATGACAACGATAAACAGCTGCCTCTGATTGGGAACCAATTCAGGCCACCATAGACATACATATACCTAGACTTACCAACACCTCTAGACATACAAAAAAACCTAGACAATACAAAACAAGCATACCCACCCTCGTCACACCCTGACCTAACCAAAATAAAAAAGAAAGTTATCTATGTTAAGGTCAGAGCGTGACAATAGTACATTAAATATTTGTTAAAGTACAATGTAATTACTAGTTGTTACACAGGATTTAGCTAGTTAAAATAAAGTGTTTCCTGAGGGGTACTTAGTTATAATTAATGTGTACTTATACAGTACACAACCCATCCTGACAACCTGGCCCTCATTTTAAAGGTTCTGGATACGCAATCCACGTGAGAGGATAAACACCACAGAGTACATTTAATATCTGCATAAGTACAATGTAATTACTAGGTGTTACACAGGATTTAGCTAGTTAGAATCATGTGTATCTTGAGGGGTACTTACTTGTAATGAATGTGTACTTGTACATTACCCATCCTGACAACCTGGCCCCTCATTTTAAAGCTTCTGTAAGTTTTACTTAATTTCTGTACCTTATTGTGAAATAAAGTGAAACTTCCAGAAGCTTTAAAGCTACAATATCTAACTTTTTGGGCAACCCTACCAAATTCACGTTTGAGTTAATGTGAGTTATTAATCTGTCATTCTCATTGAAAGCAAGTCTAAGAAGCAGAAGATATCTTCTATGTTCCCTATTTCTATACTTCCCGTTCTTAAGTTTTATTTTTTAGTCTTTTACTTTCGGTTTTGTACACAAGATTCAAACAGAAAATACAATATTTTTGGTTATTTGCAAGGATATTTCACAGCAGTTTAGATGGTACGATTATTCTCTACTTTATACATGGCCTGTTTTGTCACATAAACTGAAATCAGGCGAACTATTAGAATTTTAGCAACCAGGAAATGGCGGAGCGATTTCTGCATATTGCACCTTTAAAATGAGGGCCAGGTTGTCAGGATGGGTAATTTACTGAATAAGTACACATTAATTATAATTATACAACAGGTGGGTCTAATCCTGAATGCTGATTGGTTAAAACCACATTCCAGCCAGTGTCCATTCCACAAGTTACCACCGGCTAAATCTATGACATTAACATGAATATTTACTCTGTTCCATCTGACTGCGCAATCCACTGTCTCATCAGCCCAGCCAAGCAATTTATAAACTTGATCTCCGCTATAAAAAGCATCTAGACATTATCTCACATTTCTTTTATACTAACGTTTAGTTTGCAAGGGTGGAGATTTGTATAAACCTTGCTGTCTGTCTCTCTGACATTTTCAACATTATTTCAATATTCAAATTCGGTCTCCAGCTGTCCCATAGTAATACATGTGTTGGGATGAGACAGACAGGCAGGGAGGCAGCATTTCTCAGCCAGTTGAAATCATGAATCAGCTGGCATAATTTTTATGGATATGTACAAAGAAATGTCAGCTAGTTTGCAGTCTTTTCAGCTTCAGTTTGAAGTGATTGTGCTAGCTGTGTTGTTAGCTGTCTTGTTGGCTAGCTCCTCTGAACAACAGTGTCCTGATGAGTGTGCACATTTTGAATGCCAGGTGAAATCGCTCCTCATTAGCTCATTGTTATAGATGTATCCAAATAAATGTCACTAGAAACTACTTAAACAAATGCAAATGTGCCTAGTTTGCTGTTATTCTGGCTGCACTTTTTGACGTGACTGTAAGTTTGCAACAGTATGGCTAGCTAGCAAGCAAGAGATAAGAACGTTGCCAGCCAGTATGGCAAAGGAACATTTAGAATAAACGACTGTGTCGCGTCCATAGATACAGAACAAAAATACTTAATGACTGGGTCGCATCTCTACCAACCCAACCGATAGAAAGAATTACCAGCCGGCTTGGGTAGCAACCTTGGATTTGTGTCGGACTATATCTTGTGGAATAGAAATAGTATGAATAAATTCATCAAAATAATATTTTTAATTAAAATATGTAAATCATTATTTGAATATGTTGGTAACCCGTTGTATAAAAGTGACAATGCCCTCGAAGCTGGTGTTTGCAGGATATATTGACACGGTTTGCCTCCCCTCGACTTCATATCTGGCACAACCGTGCCTCCAAACACCGGCTTCGAGGGCATTGTCACTTAATTAAGTAAGTATGCCTCAACATACACTTATTTTTAATGGGCTAAATCCTGTGTAACATCTTGTATGTACATTATAATCTACTTAGGGAAACATGACATGTACTATGCTTTGAAATAATGTATTTTTCCACATCTGGGATGCCACCCATATTAGATCCCGGTCAGTGAGGTTGAGTTACTGATCTGTTTTTACCAGCTCAACCAAGTTAACCCAGACAGTACACTTTATTTTGGGGGCAAGTGCTAGCAACACAACTGAGTAGAGATATAGTTTGAACAGTTCACATTCAAAGCTAAATAATTAGAGCCTATTGACCATAGGCTATAATCTCTCAGACACCCAGCGCATCCATGAGAGATCACAACCTTTGTGACAGTTGTTACTGTATGCAGCTGAGAAGAAGTGAAACACTAAGTTGGTGAATTTAGTGGAAACCTGCCCATTTGTAACAAGCATGGTAACAAGCATTCATTGTTAAACCTCTGTAATAACAGACCGCAATTACTACCAGTTACATGTTGTTATTACACTGTAACTATGAGTTGTTACAGTTAACTATAATACTTGTTAGTGTAACTACACATGTAATTACACTTCTTATAAGGACCCCTTAAATGGAAGCTTTACCAGAAAGAATTATAGAGCCTGTGATTAATGTCTGTTCAATAAACATGATACATTCTGAACGTTTTGTAACGTTGCGCACTCTTGAACAGACCCTGAGAAGTTGTTACATGTTGCTTGTTGTGCAGCTATTCTAGCAAGCTAGAGCAAACCGCCATAAAATAGGATGTTGTGATATGTGGATCCTATTGAATTGGATGGTTCAAAGTCTATTTATAACAATTTTGGGCCAACAATAATAAACATAGTAAATGTAATTCAAAATGTAGAAAACCTGAATGCGTTAACAAAGTAATCATCCCAAAGAAGACATGTGTGTAACATACCTTAAAATCTGTGATGGTTTTCAAAAACTGCTTTACTGGTCCAGGTGATTAAAAAAACAATACCAAGTTCAGAATGAATATGCATCAGACTACACTACTTCTTCCTGATTTATAAACTCTCTCTCTCTCTCTCTCTCTCTCTCTCTCTCTCTCTCTCTCTCTCTCTCTCTCTCTCTCTCTCTCTCTCTCTCTCTCTCTCTCTCTCTCTCTCTCTCTCTCTCTCTCTCTCTCTCTCTCTCTCTCTCTCTCTCTCTCTCTCTCTCTCTCTCTCTCTCTCTCTCTCTCTCTCTCTCTCTCTCTCTCTCTCTCTCTCTCTCTCTCTCTCTCTAGGGGCTTTATTGGCATGGGAAACATGTGTTAACATTGCCAAAGCAAGTGAGGTAGATAATATACAAAAGTGAAATAAACAATAAAAATTAACAGTAAACATTACACATACAGAAGTTTCAAAACAATAAAGACATTACAAATGTCATATTATATATATATAGTGTTGTAACAATGTACAAATGGTTAAAGCACACAAGTTAAAATAAATAAACATAAATATGGGTTGTATTTACAATGGTGTTTGTTCTTCACTGGTTGCCCTTTTCTTGTGGCAACAGGTCACAAATCTTGCTGCTGTGATGGCACACTGTGGAATTTCACCCAGTAGATATGGGAGTTTATCAAAATTGGATTTGTTTTCGAATTCTTTGTGGATCTGTGTAATCTGAGGGAAATATGTGTCTCTAACATGGTCATACATTGGGCAGGAGGTTAGGAAGTGCAGCTCAGTTTCCACCTCATTTTGTGGGCAGTGGGCACATAGCCTGTCTTCTCTTGAGAGCCATGTCTGCCCAAGGCGGCCTTTCTCAATAGCAAGGCTATGCTCACTGAGTCTGTACATAGTCAAAGCTTTCCTTAAGTTTGGGTCAGTCACAGTGGTCAGGTATTCTGCCACTGTGTACTCTCTGTTTAGGGCCAAATAGCATTCTAGTTTGCTCTGTTTTTTTGTTAATTCTTTCCAATGTGTCAAGTAATTATCTTTTTGTTTTCTCATGATTTGGTTGGGTCTAATTGTGCTGTTGTCCTGGGGCTCTGTGGGGTGTGTTTGTGTTTGTGAACAGAGCCCTAGGACCAGCTTCTCTCTCTCTTTCACGTTCCTGACCTGTTTTCTCTTGTTTTGTATGTGTTTAGTTGGTCAGGGCGTGAGTTGGGATGGGCAGTCTGTGTTTGTTCTATGTGGGAGTGTGATTGTTAATTAGCCTTATATGGTTCTCAATCAGGGACAGGTGTTATTAATTTCCTCTGATTGAGAATCATATATAGGTAGGCTGTTTTACACTGTTAGTTGGTGGGTGATTGTCTTCCGTGTCTGTATGTTATTTCGTACCACAGGGACTGTTTCGGTTTGTATGTAGTCTGTTCCTGTTCGTGCGTTCTTCGTGTCTATGTAAGTTCTCATGTTTAGGTCAGTCTACGTTGTTTGTTATTTTGTATCATTTCAAGTGTAGTTCGTGTTCGTTTTCGTCTTGTCAATAAATTCATTATGTCAAACTACCTCGATGCGTATTGGTCCGACCCCTGCTTCTCCTCTTCGGATGAAAAGGAGGAGAGCAACCGTTACACTCTCTCATTTCATCCGTGAGTCACCTCAAAGCCTGACTCAGATTCCAATTAATTCACGCTCACTGTTGCTTAAATCATAACAAATAAAATTGTATTTCTCACATGGGCCAAATACACAGGTGTACTGAAGACCTTACAGTGAAATGCTTACTTGCAAGCCATTAACCAACGATGCACTTTTAAGACAAAAAATAAGTGTTAAGAAAAAAATAGATAAGTGAAAAATAAAAAATAATTAAAAAGCAGCAGTAAAATAACAGTAGCGAGGCTAGAGTTAAAATGACTATGCATAGATAATCCAGTACCGCTTGCCGTGCGGTAGCAGAGAGAACAGTCTAGGGTGACTGGAGTCTTTGACAATTTTCAGGGCCTTCTTTGACATGGTATAGATCATCGCCTGGTATAGAGGTTCTGGATGGCAGGAAGATTGGCCCCAGCGATGTACTCGGCCGTACGCACTACCCTCTGTAGTGCATTGCGGTCAGTGGCCGAGCAGTTGCCATACCAGGCAGTGATGCAACCAGTCAGGATGCTCTCGATGGTGCAGCTGTAGAACCTTTTGAGGATCTGAGGACCCATGCCAAATCATTTCAGTCTCCTGAGGAGGAATAGGCTTTGTCGTTCCCTCTTCACGACTGTCTTGGTGTGTTTGGACCATGTTAGTTTGTTGGTGATGTGGACGCCAAGGACTACTCCTTTCCTGTAGTCCACAATCATCTCCTTTGTCTTGATCATGTTGAGGGAGAGGTTGTTGTCCCTGGCACCACACGGTCAGGTCTATGACCTCCTCCCTATAGGCTGTCTCGTTGTTGTCGGTGATCAGGACTACCACTGTTGTGTCATCTGCAAACTTAATGATGGTGTTGAAGTCGTGCCTGGTTGTGCAGTCATAAGTGAACAAGGAGTACAGGAGGGGACTGAGCACGCACCCCTGAGGGGCCCCTGTGTTGAGGATCAGCGTGGCGGATGTGTTGTTACATACCCTTACTACCTGGGGGCGGCCCGTCAGGAAGTCCAGGATCCAGATGCAGAGGGAGGTGTTTAATCCCAGGGTCCTTAGCTTAGTGATGAGCTTTGTGGGTACTATGGTGTTGAACGCTGAGCTGTAGTCAATGAACAGCATTCTCACATAGGTGTTCCTTTTCTCCAGGTGTGAAATGCAGTGTGGAGTGCAATGGAAATTGCATCATCTGTGGATCTGTTGGGGCGGTACGCAAATTGGACTGGGTCTAGGGTTTTCTGGGATAATGGTGTTGACGTGAGTCATGACCATCCTTTCAAGGCATTTCATGGCTACAGACGTGAGTGCTACGGGTCAGTAGTCATTTAGGCAGGTTACCTTAGTGGTCTTGGGCACAGGGACTATGATGGTCTGCATGAAACATGTTGGTATTACAGACTCAGACAGGGAGAGGTTGAAAATGTCAGTGAAGACACTTGCCAGTTGGTCATGCTCGGAGTACACGTCCTGGTAATCCGTCTGGCCCTGCGGCCTTGTGAATGTTGACCTGTGTCGTGGAATTATTGTAACCAAAAGGAGAGACTTTTACATTTCTTCAAAACAAGTCAACTTTAATATTTCAGGTCACACAGACACAATAGAGTTATAAGAACCCTCTATTCTGTTGCATAAAACAACCATTTGATGCAATGACAGTATTATAACATAATTTTGTAATTTCTCCACCATACCTGTTTAAAGATCTTACATACATCGGCTGCGGAGAGCGTGATCACACAGTCGTCCGGAACAGCTGATGCTCTCATGCGTGTTTCAGTGTTACTTGCCTCGAAGCGAGCACCCCCTGCTATATTGTGGATAAAGAGTTACCTTTCTAATAGAACACAGAGGGTGTTCTTTATTGGAAGCCTCTCCAGGTAGAATCTAAAATTTCCCAAGGCAGCTATCTAGGCCCATTACTTTTTTTTCAATCTTTACTAATGAAATGCCACTGGCTTTGAGGAAAGCCAGAGTGTCTATATATGTGGACGACTCAACACTATACATGTCAGCTACTACAGCGACTGAAATGACTGCAACACTTAACAAAGAGTTGCAGTTAGTTTCAGAGTGGGTGGCAAGGAATAAGTTAGTCCTAAATATTTCTAAAACTAAAAGCATTGTATTTGGGACAAATTATTCACTAAACCCTAAACCTCAATTGAATCTTGTAATAAATAATGTGGAAATTGAGCAAGTTGAGGTTACTAAACTGCTCGGAGTTACCCTGGATTGTAAACTGTCATAGTCAAAACATATTGATACAACAGCAGCGAAGATGGAGAGAGGTCTATCCAGATGGAAGATGGAGAGAGGTCTATCCAGATGGAAGATGGAGAGAGGTCTGTCCAGATGGAAGATGGAGAGAGGTCTGTCCAGATGGAAGATGGAGAGAGGTCTGTCCAGATGGAAGATGGAGAGAGGTCTGTCCAGATGGAAGATGGAGGATGGTCTGTCCAGATGGAAAATGGAGTGAGGTCTGTCCAGATGGAAAATGGAGAGAGCTCTGTCCATGATAAGGCACTGCTCATCCTTTTTGACAGCACTGTCAACAGGGCAGGTCATGGAACTCTATTCCACGTCAAGTAACTCATGCAAGCAGTAAAATTTAATTTAATAAACAGATTAAAAAACACTTAATGGAACAGCGGAGACTGTGAAGCATGACAAACATAGGCACAGACACATGCATACACACACACACGATAGCATACGCACTATGCACACATGTACGCATGGATTTTGTACTGTATATATGTGGTAGTGGTGGAGTAGAGGCCTGAGGGAACACAGTCTGTGAATGTATTGTAATGTTTGTAAAATTGTATAAACTGTCTTAATTTTGCTGGACCCCAGGAAGAGTAGCTGCTGCCTTGTCAGCAGTTAATGGGGATTCATAATAAATATAAATAAAAGTTATTTAAGTCATCTGGTAGGCTCGTGTCAATGGGCAGCTCTCGGCTGTGCTTCCCTTTGTCGTCTGTAATAGTTTGCAAGCCATTCCACATCTGACAAGCATCGGAGCCGGTGTAGTACGATTCGATCTTAGTCCTGTATTGACGCTTTGCCTGTTTGATGGTTCATCGGAGGGCATAGCGGTATTTCTTATAAGCTTCTTGGTTAGAGTCCCGCTCCTTGAAAGCGGCAGCTCTACCCTTTAGCTAAGTGCAGATGTTGCCTGTAATCCATGGCTTCTGGTTGGGGTATGTACGTACAGTCACTGTGTGACGACGTCATCGATGCACTTATTGATGAAGCCAGTGACTGATGTGGTGTACTCCTCAATGCCATCGGACGAATCCCGGGAACATATTCCAGTCTGTGCTAGCAAACCAGACCTGTAGTTTAGCATCTGCTTCATCTGACCACCTTTTAATTGACTGAGACACTGGCGCTTCCTGCTTTAATTTTGCTTGTAAGCAGGAATCAGGAGGATATAATATTGGTCTGATTTGCCAAATGGATGGTGAGGGAGAGCTTGTACGCGTCTGTGTGTGTGTGTGTGGAGTAAAGGTGGTCTCGAGTTTTTTTCCTCTGGTTGCACATTTAATATGCTGTTAGAAATTAGGCATTTAAGTTTAAGTTTCCCTGCATTAAAGTCCCCACGATTACGACTCAGGATATGACCCAGATGTGGACACGGGAGGTGGATAGTACCATTCTCAGAAGATTTCTTAGAAACACGGGGCAGGCAAAGGGCAGGTTGAGGGCAGGCAGAGGTTCATGATCAGGTCAGAGTCAGGCAGGTACAGGACGGCAGGCAGGCTCGGGGTCAGGGCAGTCAGAATGGTCAGAACCTGGAAAAACTAGGAAACAGAACTAGAGAAACAGGAAAGCGGGAAAGAACTCTGGTAAGACCTGACAAGACAAGACGAACTGACAACAGACAAACAAAGAACACAGGTATAAATACACAGGGGATAATGGGAAGATGGGCGACACCTGGAGGGGGGAGACAAGCACAAAGACAAGTGAAACAGATCAGGGTGTGACACCCGGCCACTAGGAAGCTCCGCCTCTGGATCAGCATTTTCCTGTTTGCTTATGGCCTTATACAGCTCCTTGAGTGCGGTCTTAATGCCAGCATCGATTTGTGGTGGTAAATAGACAGATATGAAAAATAGATGAAAACTCTCTTGGGAAATAGTGTGGCCTACAGCTTATCATAAGATAGTCTACCTCAGGCGAGCAAAACCTCCTAAATATTAGATTTGATGCACCAGCTGTTGTTTACAAATATAAACAGATCGCCACCCCGTGTCATACCGGAGGCGGCTGTTCTATCTTCCCGATGCAGCATAAAACCCGCCAGCTGTATGTAATTAATGTCGTCGTTCAGCCACGACTCGGTGAAACATAAGATATTACATTTTGTTATGTTCCGTTGGTAGGATATTCGTGATTGTAGCTATTCTATTTTGTTATCCAATAATTTTACGTTGGCTAGAAGGGCTGATGGTAGAGGCAGATTAACCACTCGCCGTCGGATCCTTACAAGGCACCCCAACTTGCGTCCCTGATATCTCTGTCTCTTTCTCATGTGAATCACAGGGATTTGGGCCTTGATGGGTGTCTGAAGTAAATCCTTAACGTCCGACTCGTTAAAGAAAAAATCTTCATCCAGTATGAGGTGAGCAATTGCTGTCCTGATATCTATGAGCTCTTTTCGGGTCATAAGAGACAGTGGGAGAAACATTATGTACAAAATAAGTTACAAATAACATGAAAAAATACACACAATAGCACAATTGGTTAGGAGACCGTAAAACTGCAGCCATCTCCTCCGGTTCCATTTTTCTGAATCATTATTAATCGTCTGTTGAGTCATTCACCCAAACTCTCTAATTCTCTAACCTCATCTACTCCCATGTCTCTCATTTTCATATTTATATTGATGCATGCAAATAAACAATAGTAAATAATTTCCCCTTTTTTCTCTGACATCCCCCTCTCAAGCTCACACACTTCTCAGTCAAAGTCCCAATTCCCTTCTCCTGTGGAAACATACGGGTTTAAGTTATAGAGTCTAGCTCAGCTTCCTCTGGGGGTCAGACTCTGAAGTGCAATGCTGAGCTAAAGTGCAATGCTGAGTCTATCGTTGGTTAGCAACTGACCCCCACACCTCATAAGAAAGGATCTGCTAGGTGGGAGAGGTTGTGGAGAGGTTGTTTTTCATCAGAGGCCGCCCCACCATGTTTCTTCCTAGGAGAAAAGAGAGGGAGTTAGGGATTGAGAGAAGAGGGAGGAGGCCTTCAGTTGAACACCATGGCTGGTAGTATATGCAGCCTTATTGTGGAGAGTCAATGCACCGTGTATTAATGGAAGGGGACAGGAGGATGCCTTCAGCCTTCCGTTTACCCCTTAAGAAAGACTCCGTTTCAACCAGACTCTCATGCAAGCTGCAACAGCGGTGCACATCCCATCCATGACATATTTATGTAGACTCAATAATGGTGTGATATCCTCAACAACTTTTCTCTGGTTACAGACTGTGGTTGAAGGCTCAGCAGAACTCGCATGTAGATTTCCTCTACAGACACCTAGCACACAGCATGTCTGAAACATATGACAATAGTGTCTGACTTATCAAGCAGGAAGTAGAAGGAACAGGAACCAAGACAGGTCATGAACTAAGGTGAAAAAATAACTGTTTCGACTCATACCTACGTACAGTGTCACGTTCTGATCATAGTTCTTTTGTGTTTTCTTTGTTTTAGTGTTGGTCAGGACGTGAGCTGAGTGGGCATTCTATGTTGTGTGTCTAGTTTTCCATTTCTATGTTTGGCCTGATATGGTTCTCAATCAGAGGCAGGTGTTAGTCATTGTCTCTGATTGGGAACCATATTTAGGTATCCTGTTTTGTGTTGGGTTTTGTGGGTGGTTGTTTTCTGTCTGTGTCTATGCACCAGATAGGACTGTTTCGGTTTTTCACATTTGTTGTTTTCTATTTGTAGTGTTCACGTTTATGTTCTTTATTAAACATGATGAACACTAACCACGCTGCGCTTTGGTCCGATCCTTCGTCCACAGAGGAAAGCCGATACATACAGCAATATGTTCAAAATACATTTATTTGGAAAACTTATATAATCAAGTTGAAGATGAGGGCTTTCCTCATCTGATATACACTAAGACATTATAGTAACTATAGAAATTATAAGTAACAACTGTTTATGACATTTAATGGTATTTAATGTTATTCATATAAAACATTGGAGGTTCATATATCTATTCCTGAAATCCATGGTTGCAATCCAACACATGGCACTAAAATTGTTTATCTAACACAATTTAAATAAGGAAGCACCTCACAAGTTATAATATTACTGAAATACATATACTGTATATACAACTTTGATAACTTTATTACTATGGCGATGATTATACACATTATTAGTTAACTTTAATTAGGGTTCTACATCTATGCAATCTGGTTTCCGAGCTGGTCATGGGTGCACCTCAGCCACGCTCAAGGTCCTAAACGATATCATAACTGCCATCGATAAAAGACAATACTGTGCAGCCATATTCATCAACCTGGCCAAGGCTTTCGACTCTGTCAATCACCACATTCTTATCAGCAGACTCAAAAGCCTTGGTTTCTCAAATGACTGCCTCGCCTGGTTCACCAACTACTTCTCTGATAGAGTTCAGTGTGTCAAATCGGAGGGCCTGTGGTCCGGGCCTCTGGCAGTCTCTATGGGGGTGACACAGGGTTCAATTCTCGGACCGACTCTTTTCTCTGTATACATCAATGATGTCGCTCTTGTTGCTGATGATTCTCTGATCCACCTCTACGCAGACTACACCATTCTGTATACTTCTGGCCCTTCTTTTGACACTGTGTTAACTAACCTCCAGACGAGCTTCAATGCCATACAACTCTCCTTCCGTGGCCTCCAACTGCTCTTAAATGCAAGTAAAACTAAATGCATGCTCTTCAACCGATCGCTGCCCGCACCTGCCCGCCCGTCCAGCATCACTACTCTGGATGGTTCTGACTTAGAAAATGTGGACAATTACCAGAGGTGTGGACTCGAGTCACATGACTTGGACTCGAGTCAGACTCACAAATATGATGACTTGCAACTCGACTTTGACTTTAACACCAATAACTCGTGACTTGACTTGGACTTGAGCCTTATGACTCGACCTAACTTGATACCCTCCCCAAGCCCAGATATTAAATATGATGCTATTAAAAAAGTGTGCAGCGCATCAACTCTTCATTTAACGGATTACAGTTAAATTACAATTGTGCATGGCAGTGCAGAGGAATGTCGGCAGGTAAATTCAGATGGAGCCCTTGGAAAGATGATTCCCAAAATTATTATTTTTGGATATAAAGACGACGCTGTATCAACAAAAAACGGATTGCAACTTGCAAAACATGCGGGAAAAAAATTACAGACGGAGGTGCAACAATTTCCAACTTTGTTCGACGTTTGAAGCTGCACAAAGAACGGTAAGTCGTGGCTAATATAGCCGACAGCTATCCATCACACGAGGTTGTGTCTTTATGAGTGTGTGTAACTTGTTTGTTTGTTTCTATTTTCCTTGGCGTGTGATGTCTGGAGCCTGTATTGTTATGTGCGCTCCTCACTGCTTGCCTAGATCAGATTTGCAGATTGACTCGCTACCACGCTGTTTGGAGCTGGAAAAGAACAAATGAGCACATTTGTGGCAGAGTGCCTCCTAGAATGGTTGTGTACTCTTCCTATCCTGCTGATTACGGCGAGTGCTTGAACCCCTGATTGTGTTTATGCTTCACTCAAATCCCACCATCCCCCTCTCTGCTTTCTCCATTGATAATGAATGAAGAACGGCGGCTTATTTCATCTGAGGCACCGCATTCAGATACAGTTTTCCAGATAGAAATGCAATATATAGATCTGTACTCGATTCTCTATTCTACACGGCAAAGGCTGTTGTAGGTGATGTATTTCTATGTGAATTGCCATGTTGGATGGCCAGCAGATACTCTGCTGCTTAATTCATCTACAGGAGAGCAACCACCCCACACGACCCGACCCAGCCTACCAGGCCTCTCCCGCTGTCACAGAGAGAGGGGGGGGGGGTCTTTCTCATGGTTACCCATGTATTTCCATGGAAATATAACGTTTATTTGGAAAGTAATAAATATATATTTTTAAAAGCATAAATGATTTGTGTAAATGTAATATACTAACTATTGCTCTTGTTAAAAATATGAAATGGTATTACATTTGGTGAAGAGCACGTTATGACTTGTTTAGGACTCGAAACTCAAAGTTTAGGACTTGAGATACTTGACGGTCTTGACTTGAGACTTGACTCGGACTTGCCTGTCTTGACTTGGGACTTGACTAGGGAGTTGAGTGCTAAGACTTGAGACTTACTTGTAAAACAATGACTTGGTCACACCTCTGACAATTACAAATAACTAGGTGTCTGGATAGACTGTAAACTCTCCTTCCAGACTCACATTAAGCATCTCCAATCCAAAATGAAATCTAGAATCGGCTTCCTATTTCGCAACAAAGGATCCTTCACTCATGCTGCCAAACATACCCTCGTAAAACTGACCATCCTACCAATCCTTGACTTCGGCGATGTCATTTACAAAATAGCCTCCAACACTACTCAGGAAATCACAGTGCCATCCGTTTTGTCACCAAAGCCCCATATACTACCCACCACTGCGACCTGTATGCTCTTGTTGGCTGGCCCTCGCTTCATATTCGTCGCCAAACCCACTGGCTCCAGGTCATCTATAAGCCCCGCCTTATCTCATCTCACTGGTCACCATAGCAGCACCCACCCATAGCACGCGCTCCAGCAGGTATATTTCACTGGTCACCCCAAAGCTTATTCCTCCTTTGGCCGCATTTCCTTCCAGTTCTCTGCTGCCAATGACTGGAACGAATTGCAAAAATCACTGAAGCTGGAGACTCATATCTCCCTCACTAACTTTAAGCATCAGCTGTCAGAGCAGCTCACAGATCACTGCATCTGTACATAGCCCATCTGTAAACAGCCCATCCAACTACCTCATCCCCATGTTGTTATTTATATATATATTTTTTTTTAAATTGCTCCTTGCACCCAGTATCTGTACTTGCACATTCATCTTCTGCACATCTATCACTCCAGTGTTTAATTGCTTAATTGTAATTACTTCACCACTACAGCCTATTTCTTGCCTTACCTCCCTAATCTTACTTGATTATGCACACACTGTATATCATTTTTTTTCTATTGTGTTATTGACTGTGCGTTTCTTTATTCCATGTGTAACTCTGTGTTGTTGTTTGTGTCGCACTGCTTTGCTTTATCTTGGCCAGGTCGCAGTTGTAAATGGGAACTTGTTTTCACCTGGCCTACCTGGTTAAATAAAGGTGAAATAAAGTTCCTATGATGGGTAGCACCCACAATCCAGTTAATCTAGTCATCAAGACATGCCTATGTCAGGTAAGCATCCTTATTTCAGTACTGTGTACAAATGTGACTCTTCACCATGTCATTTTCTTCAAAGTTCAGTTAGGCTCCACTGTACTAAACATTTCAACAAATTCATCCAGCATACACTAGCTAGATAAGCGGAGAGAGAGAGAAAAAATAATGTTTTTGGAAACAAGGCTTGTGATAGGACAAGCAGCATATGTGGTTGAGGTTAGAGACATGAAACTGATAGTCAAACTGTGGTGAGTATGCTCAACAGAGAATGTGCTGGAAGGCTTCAGAGATTCCGGAACACTGTTCAGTGAGAGGTTTGACCTTTGGTGTGTGGAATTTAAGGGACTTCAATGATCAATGCTCCATAAACATGATGGCAAAATACAAAAAGGTCATGGCCTATTTTACTCTACATGGAAAATCTTTGTCACCACAAACAAACGTTTATGTGGCCACAAGGTTAAAAAAACACATCCTCCTGTTCTCACAACTAACACAACACAAGGGCACGTAACACACGTAACACACGTAACACACTGGTTTGCCTTTCATGTAAAGATTAAACGATTACAAACCTTGCAAGTCTACCAGTACCTAAGACCAAAATCTACTGGAAATAATTGTATGTTTCAGGTGTAATGGCTTTTTCTCCCCACCCTTTCCCCCTGGAAGTGATGACGTCACCGAGTAGGGGTCACAGTGGGTCAGGGGTTCAGATGAGGGGGCCGTATGTTCTGCTGTGTGTGGTACTGGCTCTACCAGGCTGCAGAGATTTCCTGCCCAACATCTGGACCCGTGTGTTAACCCTGTCCTTGGACTCCTACACACACCAGTTTATCACCAAGCAGGGGGTCCTCAACATCACTCTGGAGACACTGAGCATGGCCAACACACACAGGAGCAATTCAGGCTGTGGTGTGTGTGAACACACACACACACACACACACACACACACACACACACACACACACACACACACACACACACACACACACACCACAGAACCAATTAAATAAATAGCTGAAAACAAAACAGGATCTAAATGAACGGGGTTCACAGGATGACAGAAAGGACACAACATCAGTTGGATAACAAAGCAAGCGCTCTATCATATAGTAACTATCTTCCGTTATGTACAAAATCTGGAGTGAATCTGACATATGGTTCATGAGGAGAAGATGATTTTAAACATTAGCGTTACACATGCAAAGAATAAGTTAGATTTTAATTCCAAAATGCTATATATCCATTTTCAGAAATGTTGGTAAATTAACTTTAATTGTTTGAAGAAATTATGAAAGAGATTCAGATGTTTTTTCAGTATCTAATCATGGCATGGGGTTGTTCAATAAAGTACCACAGTATGAGTCATAATACCCATAAAACTTAGCGGTTAAACAGGGAAATAGTTCCAATCGTTTTTCTACCATTCATTTTTCCCATGGGGGATTTTAGAAACCCTTAAAATAAGGGCAGTGTTTCGTGTAGACTTACCCTGGCGTGATGTTTTGATAACCATGTAAATCTCTCTACGACAAAGTGACTTTTATCAATATATTCACCTTCTATTTACCCCCCCCCCCCCAAAAAAAAATGCTAACTAGCTGTTAATGTGGCTATTGTAAAGAACTACAAATGCCATGATGACGAGCCTGCCGAATCGAGGAAAATGTATCTAATGTTAGCTAAATGTAGCAATTAATAAATTGGCAACATTTCTTTAAATTGACAATTCTGTGTACTGTCTTGTACACCTTTTAAATTGACACAATACCTGTTAGCAAAGGTGTCAGCTAGAGATGACGTGCAGGAGCTTGGAAGGATTTGTAGTCTTGCATGATATCTATAGAATAGAACTTCCGCATTCAACAACCCGGTCGCATTCCGCTTCGCTCCACAGGTAGTATCACATTTCATTTCATTACAGTACAACGGTTTGATTTGTTTGATCGCAGCTAGCTACATAGCCGTCTTTGTATCAAAGATAATCGTGTAGTCTAGAGCGATTTTCTAGGTTAGCTAGCCAGCTATTTTCGCCCTTTTAACGTAACATAACGTAATCAACACTGCTAGCTAGCCAGCTAGCCACCGAATAGCAGCACTGTAGAAACTATTACACTCAACGGAACGACTTGATTAGTGTAGTGTTAGCTAGCTACATAGTTGTCTGTGCTGTCTTTGTATCTAAGATAAAAGATAACTGTGGAGTCTAGAGTAATTTCGGTTTTCTAGGTTAGCTTTTTCTAAGTTAGCTTCTTCTAGGTTAGCGATTTTCTAGGTTAGCTAGCCAGCTACTTTCGTCCTTTTAACGTAACGTAACGTAATCAACACTGCTAGCTAGCCAGCTAGCCACCGAATAGCAGCACTGTAGAAACTATTACATTCAACGGAACAACGGAACGACTTGATTAGTGTAGTGTTAGCTAGCTACATAGTTGTCTTTGCTGTCTTTGTATCTAAGATAACTGTGGAGTCTAGAGTAATTTCGGTTAGCTAGCCAGCTTTCAAACAAAGTCAACAACGCAGCCACTGCTAGCTAGCCTACTTCAGCAGTACTGTATCATTTTAATCATCTTAGTCAATAAGATTTTTTGCAACGTAGGCTTAACTTTCTGAACATTCGAGAAGTGTAGTCCACTTGTCATTCCAATATCCTTTGCATTAGCGTAGCCTCTTCTGTAGCCTGTCAACTATGTGTCTGTCTATCCCTGTTCTCTCCTCTCTGCACAGACCATACAAACGCTTCACACCGCGTGGCCGCGGCCACCCCAACCTGGTGGTCCCAGCGCGCACGACCCACGTGGAGTTCCAGGTCTCCGGTAGCCTCTGGAACTGCCGATCTGCGGCCAACAAGGCAGAGTTCATCTCAGCCTATGCTTCCCTCCAGTCCCTCGACTTCTTGGCACTGACGGAAACATGGATCACCACAGATAACACTGCTACTCCTACTGCTCTCTCTTCGTCCGCCCACGTGTTCTCGCACACCCCGAGAGCTTCTGGTCAGCGGGGTGGTGGCACCGGGATCCTCATCTCTCCCAAGTGGTCATTCTCTCTTTCTCCCCTTACCCATCTGTCTATCGCCTCCTTTGAATTCCATGCTGTCACAGTTACCAGGCCTTTCAAGCTTAACATCCTTATCATTTATCGCCCCCCAGGTTCCCTTGGAGAGTTCATCAATGAGCTTGATGCCTTGATAAGCTCCTTTCCTGAGGACGGCTCACCTCTCACAGTTCTGGGCGACTTTAACCTCCCCACGTCTACCTTTGACTCATTCCTCTCTGCCTCCTTCTTTCCACTCCTCTCTTCTTTTGACCTCACCCTCTCACCTTCCCCCCCTACTCACAAGGCAGGCAATACGCTTGACCTCATCTTTACTAGATGCTGTTCTTCCACTAACCTCATTGCAACTCCCCTCCAAGTCTCCGACCACTACCTTGTATCCTTTTCCCTCTCGCTCTCATCCAACACTTCCCACACTGCCCCTACTCGGATGGTATCGCGCCGTCCCAACCTTCGCTCTCTCTCCCCCGCTACTCTCTCCTCTTCCATCCTATCATCTCTTCCCTCTGCTCAAACCTTCTCCAACCTATCTCCTGACTCTGCCTCCTCAACCCTCCTCTCCTCCCTTTCTGCATCCTTTGACTCTCTATGTCCACTATCCTCCAGGCCAGCTCGGTCCTCCCCTCCCGCTCCGTGGCTCGACGACTCATTGCGAGCTCACAGAACAGGGCTCCGGGCAGCCGAGCGGAAATGGAGGAAAACTCGCCTCCCTGCGGACCTGGCATCCTTTCACTCCCTCCTCTCTACATTTTCCTCCTCTGTCTCTGCTGCTAAAGCCACTTTCTACCACTCTAAATTCCAAGCATCTGCCTCTAACCCTAGGAAGCTCTTTGCCACCTTCTCCTCCCTCCTGAATCCTCCTCCCCCCCCCCCCTCCTCCCTCTCTGCAGATGACTTCGTCAACCATTTTGAAAAGAAGGTCGACGACATCCGATCCTCGTTTGCTAAGTCAAATGACACCGCTGGTTCTGCTCACACTGCCCTACCCTGTGCTCTGACCTCTTTCTCCCCTCTCTCTCCAGATGAAATCTCGCGTCTTGTGACGGCCGGCCGCCCAACAACCTGCCCGCTTGAACCTATCCCCTCCTCTCTTCTCCAGACCATTTCCGGAGACCTTCTCCCTTACCTCACCTCGCTCATCAACTCATCCCTGACCGCTGGCTACGTCCCTTCCGTCTTCAAGAGAGCGAGAGTGGCACCCCTTCTGAAGAAACCTACACTCGATCCCTCCGATGTCAACAACTACAGACCAGTATCCCTTCTTTCTTTTCTCTCCAAAACTCTTGAACGTGCCGTCCTTGGCCAGCTCTCCTGCTATCTCTCTCAGAATGACCTTCTTGATCCAAATCAGTCAGGTTTCAAGACTAGTCATTCAACTGAGACTGCTCTTCTCTGTATCACGGAGGCGCTCCGCACTGCTAAAGCTAACTCTCTCTCCTCTGCTCTCATCCTTCTAGACCTATCGGCTGCCTTCGATACTGTGAATCATCAGATCCTCCTCTCCACCCTCTCCGAGTTGGGCATCTCCGGCGCGGCCCACGCTTGGATTGCGTCCTACCTGACAGGTCGCTCCTACCAGGTGGCGTGGCGAGAATCTGTCTCCTCACCACGCGTTTTCACCACTGGTGTCCCCCAGGGCTCTGTTCTGGGCCCTCTCCTGTTCTCGCTATACACCAAGTCACTTGGCTCTGTCATAACCTCACATGGTCTCTCCTATCATTGCTATGCAGACGACACACAATTAATCTTCTCCTTTCCCCCTTCTGATGACCAGGTGGCGAATCGCATCTCTGCATGTCTGGCAGACATATCAGTGTGGATGACGGATCACCACCTCAAGCTGAACCTCGGCAAGACGGAGCTGCTCTTCCTCCCGGGGAAGGACTGCCCGTTCCATGATCTCGCCATCACGGTTGACAACTCCATTGTGTCCTCCTCCCAGAGCGCTAAGAACCTTGGCGTGATCCTGGACAACACCCTGTCGTTCTCAACTAACATCAAGGCGGTGGCCCGTTCCTGTAGGTTCATGCTCTACAACATCCGCAGAGTACGACCCTGCCTCACACAGGAAGCGGCGCAGGTCCTAATCCAGGCACTTGTCATCTCCCGTCTGGATTACTGCAACTCGCTGTTGGCTGGGCTCCCTGCCTGTGCCATTAAACCCCTACAACTCATCCAGAACGCCGCAGCCCGTCTGGTGTTCAACCTTCCCAAGTTCTCTCACGTCACCCCGCTCCTCCGCTCTCTCCACTGGCTTCCAGTTGAAGCTCGCATCCGCTACAAGACCATGGTGCTTGCCTACGGAGCTGTGAGGGGAACGGCACCTCAGTACCTTCAGGCTCTGATCAGGCCCTACACCCAAACAAGGGCACTGCGTTCATCCACCTCTGGCCTGCTCGCCTCCCTACCACTGAGGAAGTACAGTTCCCGCGCAGCCCAGTCAAAACTGTTCGCTGCTCTGGCCCCCCAATGGTGGAACAAACTCCCTCACGACGCCAGGACAGCGGAGTCAATCACCACCTTCCGGAGACACCTGAAACCCCACCTCTTTAAGGAATACCTAGGATAGGAGAAAGTAATCCTTTTGACCCCCCCCCCCCCCCCCAAATGTTCTGTATAAATAGCCTATAACATAAACGTAAATAGACCATAAATGTCTAAATTTGTATTTTATTCTAAAGTGTTATTAAAGTGTTATAAACTGTTGGCTGGGCTCCCTGCCTGTGCCATTAAACCCCTACAACTCATCCAGAACGCCGCAGCCCGTCTGGTGTTCAACTTTCCCAAGTTCTCTCACGTCACCCCGCTCCTCCGCTCTCTCCACTGGCTTCCAGTTGAAGCTCGCATCCGCTACAAGACCATGGTGCTTGCCTACGGAGCTGTGAGGGGAACGGCACCTCCGTACCTTCAGGCTCTGATCAGGCCCTACACCCAAACAAGGGCACTGCGTTCATCCACCTCTGGCCTGCTCGCCTCCCTACCTCTGAGGAAGTACAGTTCCCGCTCAGCCCAGTCAAAACTGTTCGCTGCTCTGGCACCCCAATGGTGGAACAAACTCCCTCACGACGCCAGGTCAGCGGAGTCAATCACCACCTTCCGGAGACACCTGAAACCCCACCTCTTTAAGGAATACCTAGGATAGGATAAAGTAATCCTTCTAACCCCCCCCCCTCTTAAAAGAGTTAGATGCACTATTGTAAAGTGGTTGTTCCACTGGATATCATAAGGTGAATGCACCAATTTGTAAGTCGCTCTGGATAAGAGCGTCTGCTAAATGACTTAAATGTAAATGTAAATGTAAAAAAACACAACTTAATTAATCATTGTCTGCTTTCCAGTGTCGGGTTTCCAGTTACAGTGTATTTTCAAGTGAGGAATTGAAGTCTAAAGTATTCTTCAAGTGGCCCATAAAAACAGAAGCCTTTTGGTTACAGAACATCTTTAAGCTTATTTGACATAGAGAAATATTCCCACATCAACCTACAGTGGAACAGTCCAAATCAAACTCAACAACAATGGAAACAGGAAGTAACTTTGCAGTGGCTTCTCTACAGCCCTGTTTAACACTCCACTCCTCTCCCACATACCCCTCTGCTGGCTGGATGTCAGATGGCAGCGCCTCACATTGCCAGCCCTGTCTCGCAGCAGGGGGAGGTGTACCTCACCCACAGGGCAATCCACCTGTCCACTGGGCCACATTCAGAGCAGGGTTACCTTGTACCAGCCTGGGTCTCAGTTCAGCATGGCCATTCTCTCCCTGTGCTAGGCTTGTCTGCTCCCTGTCTCTCTGGTTGTGGTTGGGGGTGGGCTGGTTCTCCTCTAGGCTGTCCCCTGGGGGGGTCTGTGGGGCTGCGGAGCAGGGTGAGAACGCCCTGACCCCGGAGAGCTGGAGGGAAGCCAGGCTCGAGAGACAGCCAGAGAGACAGTCCATCTGGCCTGGGCAGGTGTGCTCTACTCGCATGGTGGAACAAGATGGGGGAGACATGTCAGGATCCTGGGGGAGAAGGGGACAGGATGTGATATCAGGGATACTACACAGGAAATGATGACATATAGAGGGATGGGCAAGGTGATTAGTATGTGTACATTAAATAAACTGAAGAAAGGAGTTTTGCCTGTAACACACTTTCGGCACAGGGGCTTGGCCCTGACCCTAACCCTGACCCCTAACCCGGTCATGCCCTCTCCCCTCACCTGGGTCATAGAAGGGCACCAGCAGGAAGGTGCCAGACTGCTCGGGGGTGTTGGCGCGGGTCTGGATGATGAAGTGGGCACGGAGGCGGGCAGTGGTGATCTCCTCAAACATGCTGCCTGTGGAGTCCATAACAAACACCAGCGCTGGAGGCTGCTTCACACTGAACAGTCTGCACTCAGGAGAGTACAGCCAACAGAAGGAAACAGTCTGCCCTCGGGAGAGTACAGCCAACAGAAGGAAACAGTCTGCCCTCGGGAGAGTACAGCCAACAGAAGGAAACAGTCTGCCCTCGGGAGAGTACAGCCAACAGAAGGAAACAGTCTGCCCTCGGGAGAGTACAGCCAACAGAAGGAAACAGTCTGCCCTCGGGAGAGTACAGCCAACAGAAGGAAACAGTCTGCCCTCGGGAGAGTACAGCCAACAGAAGGAAACAGTCTGCCCTCAGGATAGTACAGCCAACAGAAGGAAACAGTCTGCCCTCAGGATAGTACAGCCAACAGAAGGAAACAGTCTGCCCTCAGGAGAGTACAGCCAACGGAAGGAAACAGTCTGCCCTCAGGATAGTACAGCCAACAGAAGGAAACATTGTGACACGAGTGGATTCAACACATTATGTGATAAGTACTGTATTTGTACCATGTTCAGTATATCAGCACAAATGTATATTGGATTGTCTATAGATCAAATTCAAATGTAATCATATCAAATTGCATTTAAAAAAAGTGCATTTAACATCATAATGAACGCTACATAAACCCACCCGAGGAAGGTAATGTAATGCACACTGTCTCGGAGGTCTCTCCGAGCACAGTAAGGGTTGCCGTGGTAGCGAGGCGGGCAACCTCCACATGGAGGTAGGGATGGGGGGAGAATAGTGGGGAGGTGCTGTCCTTATTGATATCCCCCTTGAACCCCTGGTGGCAACTGCTGTCCAGTACACCCCCTGTGACTACATTTCCCTGAGAAACAGCATTTATAAAGATTTATTTGGATTATTCAAAGATAAAGTTATGTGGAAGGACCACCAGAGGGCAGGCTGGGCTCACGGATAGTAGCCCAACAAGGCATGTGAGACAAGGTAACCAGAGGCAATTAAGCACAGCTGACGGTACTAATGACTGATTCTCTTTCCCCTATAAGAGAGAGGATGGAACCAGCAGAGGGGGGAAGACAAACGATCTCTGTAGAATGGCTACCAAGAGAGGGGAGCGATCGAAGAAGATCCATTAAGACGGTGACAAATCTGTGGTTGTTATTATAGTTTAGAGGTAATCGTCTTGTGTTCCTGTTTCATCTAAAGAAGAAGATGTATGCTGTTCCTTGGGAGATTCTCACTGACTGTGTTGGAGTGTTTGTATTGTCAGAAATCTCTCAATAGAGAACTGTGTTCAATCAAGAAAACCTACTCCTGACTAGTTTATTCCACCTTTCCACTTTAAAGTGACACCAAATGACTTGGTCCGCTCACAGTTATTATAAAGAGTAACAGAGACTTTCTCAAATGGATACCACACTCATGTTGAAGCTTGCAGACGTTTGAACATAGGCCTACCATATTTCAAGGTTTTTGAAAGATTACAAATAACTTAATCAATATATCTGACTCAAATGTTAGTTCTACAATCTACACAAGGATGAATATAGCTAGGCCTCCGTACCTTGTGGTTTGGGTGGGTAGGTGCAGAAGTACCCGAGGGTGAGCAGTAGAGGGTACTGCTGACTCTGGGTCAGCCTGCGCAGGAGATTGTCTCTGCAAACAGGTAGGAGTGTCCTCTGTGGATGACAGGTAGACAGTGAGAACCATGAACACAAATCTCATTCATATCACCCACAATGTGTTTTAACTGTACCTCTTGCTACAGGGAAGGCTGGCTGCCCAGGCTGCAGCCGGTGGAGGTATATGGAACGCTGACGCATCTCCACCCGGTTGCTATGGCTGTAGAAATCCTGTTCCCAGAGACAGATAGTCAGCGTCCTGCAGGTGTGTGGGCACCGGTTAATCGAGGTACTATGTACATGTAGGTACAGTTATTAAAGTGACTATACATAGATAATAACAGAGTAGCAACAGCACAGAAGGTGGTGGTGGTGGGGGGGGGGGCATTTGATTAGATGTTCAGGAGTTTCATGGCTTGGGGGTAGAAGCTGTTAAGAAGCCTTTTGGACCTAGACTTGGTGTTCCCCTACCACTTGCCATGCGGTAGCAGAGAGAACAGTCTATGACTAGGGTGGCTGGAGTCGTTGACAATGTTTTGGGCCTTCCACTGACACCACCTGGTGAGGAGGTCGTGGACGGCAGGAAGCTTGTCCCCAGTGATGAACTGGGTGTTTAGTCCCAGGGTCCTACGCTTACTGTCGATCTTTGAGGGCACTATGGTGTTGAACGCTGAGCTGTAGTCAATGAATAGCATTCTCACATAGGTGTTATTTTTCTCCAGGTGTGAAAGGGCAGTGTGGAGTGAAATAGAGATTGCATCATTTGTGGATCTGTTGGGGTGGTACGCAAATTGGAGTGGGTCTAGGGTTTCTGTGATAATGGTGTTGATGTGAGCCATGACCACCCTTTCAAGGCACTTCATGGCTACAGACGTGAGTGCTATGGGTCGGTAGTCATTTAGGCAGGTTTCCTTAGTGTTCTTGGGCACAGGGACTATGGTGGTCTGCTTGAAACATGTTGGTATTACAGACTCGGACAGGGAGAGGTTGAAAATGTCAGTGAAGACACTTGCCAGTTAGTCAATGCATGCTCGGAGTACACATCCTGGTAATCCGTCTGGCCCTGCGGCCTTGTGAATGTTGACCGGTGTAGTGAAATTATTGTAATAAAAAAGGAGAGACTTTTACATTTCTTCAAAACAAGTCAACTTTATTATTTAATTACTGCAGTAATGGAGCTGGTCGGTAATCACACCTGGAGGTGATCACTGAGAACTCAACGAGCGGATTTGAGCCACAGAATTTTATAGCAAAGTCCATCCTCCTGGATGTTCATGCCAAACAACAGATGTAGGGAATGGGTCACAAGGTTACAAATAATTCATAGCAAACAGTATCAGCTGTAAATACTGTCCTCATTGTGTAGAGACCAGGGTCTGGCCCCGAGCCATTCTCTCCCTGGTACCTTCCAGTCAGACACACAGACACTAATCATGCTATGGAATGAGATCTTTATCACTTAGAAATGTCCTTGTTTTTGAAAGAAAAACACATTTTGTGTCCAATAAAATGACATCAAATTGATCAGAAATACAATGTAGACATTGTTAATGTTGTAAATGACTATTGTAGCTGGAAATGGGAGATATTTTATGGAATATCTACATAGGCGTACAGAGACCCGTTATCAGCAAACATCACTCCTGTGTTCCAATGGCACGTTGTGTTAGCTAATCCAAGTTTATCGCTTAAAAAGGCTAATTGATCATTAGAAAACCCTTTTGCAATTATGTTAGCACAGCTGAAAACTGTCGTTCTGATGAAAGAAGCAATAAAACTGGCCTTCTTTGTACAACGTTGTGTACTACTCTCTTCACAGAACAGCGCAAACTGGCTCTAACCAGAAAAGAAAGAGGAGTGGGAGGCCCCGGTGCACAACTGAGCAAGAGGACAAGTACATTAGAGTGTCTAGTTTGAGAAACAGATACCTCACAAGTCCTCAACTGGCAGCTTCATTAAATAGTACACGCAAAACACCAGTCTCAACATCAACAGCGAGTTCCATTGTCCAGTGTCTGTCTTTTGCCCATCTTAATATTTTCTTTTTATTGGCCAGTCTGAGATATGGCTTTTTCTTTTCAACATCCCGGAGTTGCCTCTTCACTGTTGACGTTGAGACAGTACCTGCTATGAGGACTGGATCATGCCGTGGTCAGACTTGGGAGTCAGAGTGGAGGTCTCTCTGACTGCGGCTCCTCTCTTCCACAACAGAACAACAGTCAGAAACAATAGACAGCCAATTACTGTTAAGATTCTGGCCCTCCAGAAGCTGGATCGTGTCTTGGGAACTGTGGACATAGATATAAAGAGAAGACAGGTGTTAATCGTTGAGACAAAGCAAAAGCCCCTTTGATTTAAATTAAATAAACAACTTTATGAGTGCAAGAAGATGGAATGCAATTCCTCCCGATTTGTAAATTGTCATCATGCTAACTTATTGATGTACTCTAGAGCCCATGTCTTTGAGTAGGGTCCTTTCAGGACTCAGTAACTTATTGAAGGATTGTAGTTGTCCAAACTCAACGGTAGCAGTTGGAATGTGTCTGTCTGAGTCAATGAGTACATTTCAGACTCATGCTGCTTCAGTCATGCTGGCTGAACTTGGAATAGATACCAGCGTTCAGAACACAATGGACGGACAGACATATGGGAGAGACGGGACAAAAGAAAAAGAAAGGATGACGACCTGGGTCAGAAGGAAATGTTGGTGAAGGTGATGGGCCTAGGTAACATGTGGAAGTTCCCCTACCTCTGCTACAAAAATGGTGGAGGTGAGTCCATGAAGGAGAAGGTGCACTGGTTATTCAAATGATGATCAGCTGAACAAATGAGGAACTTAGACCATTTAAACGCATGTATTGTACTGTGTATTGTACAGTATCATACATTATGTTCTCTCTACCTGATTAGAAGCCTGTGTTGACTTCCACTCTCAAACCAGACAGATGAACTCAGCCTTTGCAGCCACTGAATTCTGGGAGTAAGTTTACGGATTCAACATAGCTTGATCTTCCAGTTGGCCACAACATTAAAGACCATGTTTGTTTGTGTACAATCTCTACCAGTCTGTTTCTCTAGGCTGCATGTGCTGGTCATCTGGGGGGGTATAGTGGAGGTGGGCAGTGTCAGGTGCTGCTGTCTCTCACCCCTCTCGCTGTGTCTCTCTCTCACCATGTGTGTGTGTGTGTGTAGCTGTGGTCTACTCAAAACTCTCTTCTCCTGTCCCCATGGTGGGATGTATGTGTTCCAGCTGTTTGACTACTATGCCTGTAACGGAACCTGCCTGCTCTTCCTCTCTGTGTTCGGGGCCATGGAATGGATATTTGGCGAGGCTGATCAAATTATATTGGTCACATACACGTGTTTAGCAGATGTTATTTCGGGTGTAGCGAAACGCTTGTGAACTAAACTGGAATATATTTCTGTCAATGATTGCATGCCCAATAAAAGATATATAACATATACATATAAACACTGTGGTGCCATAGAATCCTATATAAATACAAACCAGTATCATTCCAGTATCAGTCTTATTGAGATGATAAACCTGATATCAATGCAACATGCCAACATCTAGATATTTATTTAATTTAACTAGGTAAGTCAGTAAAGAACAAATTCTTATTTACAATGACGGCCTACCCCGGCCAATGCTGGGCCAATTGCGTGCCGCCCTACGGGACTCCCAATCACGGCCAAATGTGATACAGCCTGGAATCAAACCAGGGACTGTAGTGACACCTCTTGCGCTGAGATGCAGTGCCTTAGACTGCTGCGCCACTCGGACACATTAACATGTCTGTCTCTACCCAATCTAACCCACCAGGTGCAGAGTGTATGGTGTGATAGAGGACACGATAGGAATGAGGCCTAACCCCATCTTCAAGCTCTTCTGGCTCTACATGACCCCTCTGGTTTCCCTGGTGAGTTCCAGGCTTTGATGGGCAGTAATGGCATGCAAGACTCAAGGTTGTGCAATTCTATAAGACACCAACAGATGGCACTATCACACTGCAATAGGTTATACATTCATGGCAGCTCAGCTATTAAGCAGAAGGAACCTGTTGCATGAACTTTCACTTGCTTTACACAAGCAACTATTCACATGCTCACGTCTTCGAGAGATAAAATTATGATAGTGTTCTCAAGAGCAACAAAAACGACTGATCTGGAGTTACTTTAAATGTTAAAAGCATATCTTCATGTTGAAGAAATCCTAATTTCCTCTCGTCTCTCCCAGGTGTCGCTCATCTGCTCTCTGGTGGAGTACCAGCCCCTGACCTTCAACTGCTGGTATGTGTACCCAGGATGGGTGCATGTTCTGGGCTGGCTGTTGGCCCTCTCCTCCATCGTCCTGGTCCCCGGGTGGGCCCTGCTGCAGATCTGCACCGGGACAGGCAGTCATAGAGAGGTGAGTGTGACTGACCTGTGACCGGTGTTCAAACACGGTTTTCTTCATGGATTGGTCATAGGATAATTATGTTTAAAGGATCAAATTGGAGGACTTATAGATCTAAAATTATTTTTGTAAACTGAGTGGGAGGTATAATTTATTCACTGCAAAATGACCAGAAAGTATTTAAGAAACCAACTAACTCACTTGAATCATTAACCAGTTTTTACATGTTGATGTGCTGACTTTCCCCTCAACTCACCAGCGTTTCCTCCACCTGTGTCGGCCGGACCATGACCTCCCGTTGACCCGGAAGAGAAAGACTAAGCCGGAGCACATGACCTCTGGAGCAGAGATGGAGGTACTCATGACCGCAGCAGGGGAACCCACGGACAAATGAACTGACACACACCTAGAAAAGCTTCTGCGTCAAAGTTCTTTGTATACTGATCATGTATCTTAACACAACATCTAGCTGCACTCTTGTATCCTTACCAACATGTTGATAGAATACCATTGATAATGAACAATGGTGCATGTTTCAATACAGTGTCATCATGTTCCATATTTGAACAGTGCGTCACCACAATACATTTGAAAGAACATAGCCCAAGCACAGAGCGAGCAACCTAGAGACACTGCAGATGGTCATTGTACTAAACAAAACACAATGTTCTTTCAACTGTCCCCACTCAAGGCTTAACATGGGTTACTGGCAGCTCATGATGTACCTTTCTGAAGTCACTCCAGTTTACATGGTAGCAGTTGTAGTCACTATTAAAAGGTCATCTCATCATCTCATTCTGTCACTTTCTTATTATGAAAGACCATTTTTGGCCAATATAAAAGCAACTTTAACTAATAGCATTTTTGTTACGTAAATTAGTGCTTTACCTCAATTACATTTTTATAATCCTTATTAGACATCAGAAACATTGATGAATTCCCCACAAAATAATGCTTATCTAAAAACACAAATTAAAGTAGATAAAAAAATTAACTGTCTTTATGTCACATAGAAATGTGTGTATTGGCATTCCCTTAGATGAGACTCAAGAAGCAAACACACACACACCTGGTTTTGTCAATACTAAAACAATCAAAGACCAATGTTAATACATAATTCCCTGGTAGGATCTTCAAGATCCTGAATGAGATAGCCTTTTATGTTTCAATGACATCTTTAACCATACGATACGTTTATACACAGAGTGTACAACACATTAGGAATATTGAGTTCCACCCCCTTGTGCCTTCAGAACAGCCTCAATTCACCAGGACATGGACTCTACAAGGAGTGGAAAGCGTTCCACAGGGATGCTGGCCCATGTTGACTCCAATGTATGGCCTTTGGGTGGTGAACCATTCTTGATACATATAGGAAACTGTTGAGCGTGAAAAACCCAGCAGCGTTGCAGTTCTTGACACACTCAAACCAGTGCGCCTGGCACCTACTACCATAGCCTGTTGTTCAAAGGCACTTAAAAATCCTTCTTTAACCTGTGTTCTCCCCTTCATCTACACTAACTGATTGAGGTGTATTTAACAGATGACATAAATAAGGGATCATAACTTTCACCTGAATTTACCTGGTCAGTCTGTTTTATATATGGCAAATACAAAAATAATGTACATTGTCAGTATAATTTCTCTATACGTAGTGAAGTTTATCAAAATGCAACAAGTCTTGATATTCAGCTCACTAAATGGTAAGCTGAAGCTGAGTTTTTATGGCAGGCAATGAGTAGTATTCAGACGCTGTCCAGAAATATACAGTGTAGCATTGTGCTGTCCTGTCGACATTGTCTCACGCGTCATTAAACCTTCAACCTCTTCCCCTCAGCCTCTCTAGGAATTTCCTCAAGCAGTCTTTGAAGAGGCCAAAACATAGTCTTTTTTTGGGAGGCTATTAATGTCTCTGTCGGGGTAACCGTCAGAAACATGTTACTATACAGACTACATACTTTGGGTTCGTTGGAGCTGAAGTGAAGTGACTGTTAGAGGGTTACAAACTGGCCAGGTGCCCTGTCTTTCCTTGGGCAGGTGCTAGAGAAGACCACCATGGGTGGAACTGTCAGGGGGCATGATGGTGACTGTCTCAGGGGGTTTGGCACTGGCCTGCCCAGAGTGAGAGCGGGACGTGGTGATGCTGACTGGAGAATGCTGTGACAGGGAAACAGGGCAGTACTGTGGGAGCAGATCTGACATGGGGGCCAGGAGGGGCGAGGGTTGGGCCGGGGCCTCCAACCCATTGTGGGTACGAGTGGCAATATTAGGGTCAACTGAATCTCTCTTGAAACTGGCGTCCCCTCCCACTCCTGGCTCTGGACTATAAGTGTTGTGATCCTCTTCACTCCTCAGGTTCTCGAGGCTGGGGTAGCAGCCTGACTGAGCCATAGCCTGGTGTATCCTCTCCCAGCCCGCATTGGCTGTGTTGGCATTGGGGTCGTTATTATCAGGGTCACTGTTATAGGGGTTGTTGTTGTGGTGGTTGGCAGCCTGGTACAGCAGCTGTGTGTGCTGGCGGAGCTGGGCGATGTCTCGGTCTGTGGCGTTGCTCTGGCGGAGGAGGTCCTGGGTGCGCAGCGTGATGTCAAGCAGGCCTGACTGGCTTAGGATGCCCACCGTGTTCAGGAAGCGCCTGTCACGCGCCGCACTGAACAGGGACAGGCCTGGACCGTGCCTGCGGGGCCACCTCCTGGCCGATAGGGGAGAGGAGCCACCGGAAGAGGAGGAGGCAGTGGTGGTGTCGGAGCTGGACATAGAGCGGGAGACAAAGCTGGAAAGTGTGGAGGGAGAGCGGGGGCTGGGGGAGTGGGAGGAGGCAGGGCTCCTCCAGTGGGACAGGCTTCTCTTGGGGTCTGGCTGCTTGCGGACATGTTTTCTGGATGGTGTCAGTAAGTGAGTAGTAGTGGACACCTCATCCCTCTTGTCCTCTGTACACATCCTCTTGTCCTGGCTTTGGTCCTCCCTGCCAGTCCCCTTACCATGGGGGTCCACTGGGGTCTTGTCAGATGGCTTCTTACTGGGATGGGGAGCGATACGAGGGTAGGACTTAAGAATGGGCAGGTAGGTTCTGCTTTTTGTTTTCATAGCTGTGCTGTCAGATCTCCAGGACTGTGTTCTGTTGGGCTTTGGGGATGCGGGTGAGGCCGAGGCTTCACTGGGCTGCTGAACCAGGATCACATGACAGGGGCCAGAGTCATTGGAGCTTCCTCCTCTGTTCTCCCAGTTTAGCTGGTTCTGGAGGTGATGGTCTGAGCCATTCTGGGGGGGGGGGGGGGGGGGGGTAATTGAAGCCAAAAAGAAAGGAAAGATGAAGGGAAGATGAGAGAAAGAGAGGCAACTCCTCGTGCTAACACATACTGTAAAGAAAAGGGAAACTTATTTGAGCGGACTTGCTGTAGGAGGATTGTGAACAAGGATGAGTCTTGTGCCATCAAATACATCCCTAAAACCATTTGGTCATTCTGACCTGGTTCACAGTGACATTTATTAGACAACTCATTTCCAGATGCTTTCTTCCTCACACTCTGTCCCCGTCACCTCCTCTTCCTCCTCCACCTGTAACCCCCTCTTCCTCCTCCACCTGTCCCCATCACCTCCTCTTCCACCTGTAACCCCCTCTTCCTCCAGTCCCTGTCACCTCTTCTACCTGTCCCTGTCACCTTCTCTTCCTACTCCACCTGTACCTGTCAACTCCTCTTCCTCCTGTCACCTCTTCCTCCTCCTCCTGTACTTGTCACCTCCTCTTCATCCTCCACCTGTACCTGTCACCTCCTACACCTGTACCTGTCTACTCCTCCTCATCTACCGGTCACCTCCTCTTCCTCTTCCACCTGTACCTGTCACCTCCTCTTCCACTTGTCACCTCCTCCTCTTCCTCCTCCACCTGTACCTGTCACCTCCTCTTCCTCCTGTCACCTCTTCCTCCTCCTCCTGTACCTGTCACCTCCTCTTCATCCTCCACCTGTACCTGTCACCTCCTCCACCTGTACCTGTCACCTCCTCCACCTGTACCTGTCACCCCTCTCCTCTTCCTCCTCCACCTGTACCTGTCACCTCCTCCATCTGTCTACTCCTCCTCATCTACCGGTCACCTCCTCTTCCTCTTCCACCTGTACCTGTCACTTCCACTTGTCACCTCCTCCTCTTCCTCCTCCACCTGTACCTGTCACCTCCTCCACCTGTACCTGTCACCCCTCTCCTCTTCCACTTGTCACCTCCTCTTCCATCTGTCCCTGTCACCCCTCTCCTCTTCCTCCTCCACATGTCCCTGTCACCTCCTCCATCTGTCTACTCCTCCTCATCTACCGGTCACCTCCTCTTCCACCTGTACCTGTCCCCATCACCTTGTCTTCCTCCTCCGCCTGTCCCCTCCTCGCCCTCCTTTCGCCTGTCCCCTCCTCGCCCTCCTTTTGCCTGTCCCCTCCCCGCCCTCCTTTCGCCTGTCCCCTCCCCGCCCTCCTTTCGCCTGTCCCCTCTATTTCTGTATCTATTTCTCATTTTTATTTGTTACTCCATTTAGTTTTGCTGTCCTATGATTGGTCACCTCCTGCCATGTCTTTCTTCACAGTTTCATGCTCTCGTCCTGCCACCTCTTCAATGCTTTTCAATTAGGAACATTTTTTAAATGGAAATTTGGTTTACTTTATCAATTGACTACTGAAATGGAACTGACCTCAAGCCTGCCTCCCACCTCTTTGAGCACCACGTTCTTGATGATGAAGATGGAGCCAGTGAGGTCAGGGCTTCCTGGGCTGGGGACCAGGATGTGATTCCCCTGGAGAGGGGCCTGCTCGGGCTTGACCTGGCTCTGAAGACCCTCCCCTTCCCTGGGCTCACTCACGCTGCTGCCCTGGTTCTCTCTATCCGCATGGAGCCAGTCTGTGCAGCTGTTGTTGTCTGGAGGAGAGGAAGAAGGGGAGAGAGAGAGAGAAGCAAGTTAAGGGAAGAGATGAGTGTAAAGAATTGAAGAAATACAGACGGATTGAAGGGGAATACAGGGGGGATGGGAGCTGTCCTCACAAGAAATGACACACAATTATGTTTATACCGTTTCCCACTGGTTACTGAGTGAGTCATGTGTATCTGTGAGGTCATACTCACACGTCATCAAGGACAGTAATCTACTACTCATCATAAAGGAATTCTATCAGCAATACTACTGAGTAGACTACAGGCTTGAGGTCTACAGGCTTGAGGTCTACAGGCTTGAGGTCTACAGGCTTGAGGTCAGTTCCATTTCAGTAGTCAATTGATAAAGTAAACCAAATTTCCAATTAAACAATGTTCCTAATTGAAAAGCATTGAAGAGGTGGCAGGACGAGAGCATGAAACTGTGAAGAAAGACATGGCAGGAGGTGACCAATCATAGGACAGCAAAACTAAACGGAGTAACAAATAAAAATGAGAAATAGATACAGAAATAGAGGGGAAAGGCGAAAGGAGGGCGAGGAGGGGACAGGCCAGTGAGCATGTAGACTACACGTGTGTCCTTCTCTATCTAGGAATACAACACCTCAGACTAGTTGGTTGCACGTCACATACTTGTCATACTGTAGTCAGTAATTCATCCTATTGGAAGCTGTGACTTGCACTGCCTGGCCTGTGTAACACTGTGTCACCCTGTGTGTCATGACTCATGATGGTCACACAGTCTGGCAGTGTGAGAGTTTACAGGAAACACATTGAGTGAGAAAGAGCGAGGGGGTGGGTGAGTGACACGTTTTGGAGTGAGTGAGTGTCCGGAACGTTCTCCCTCACCCGAATATCCAGAATCTTTTTCAGAGCCGCAGCGAGAGCCTCTTCTGTTGGACTCTGTGTCTGCAGTACTCCTTGAGGCCAGCAGGGTGGCAGTGTTGCTCCTGTCTTCGGCATTCTTACTGGATGCACGTGGCTCTCGCCCACTTAGACAAGCCTGTTCCAGAGGCATACTGCGTCCTGGTGGAGAACCAAATACACCACTGAGTAACATTTCCATGGAATATGTTTTAAAATGCATCGGCCTATGGTACTTCAAAAAGCTACTGTCATAAAAATAGAAACACCTTGGCTCCAAGTAGCAGAAAAAATAAAAACTACTCATTGAATATTTTTATGTGTTGAAATGACATTATGCTGCTGGATACATAATCTCTGATTTAGCTCCTCCTCCTTAGTCACTTCCCCCTCCACAGCCTGTTCCCTTTGCCTGGCTCCTCCTCTTCACTCCTAGATACATCAGGGTCCCGTGTGTGTGGACTGTACGTGCGTGTCGTGAGAATAGTGGGTGGGTGGGGAAGGGGGGTTGCGGCTATGTGTGTTTGGTAATATCACATCCACCCACTAATTAAACATCACCATGACAAAATACACCGTTTTTGCATGTGTTGACCAGGCATGATGGGAGACGTTAAATCATGGTGGTTACCATGGACATGAGAGCTTCAGAAGTGATTTAGCACATTCATGTGTGTGGGATTAGTCTTTAGAGCGATATACTGTATGCGGATGTGGTTCTTTATGTAACACTGTCACCCTATAGGTCAACCCTGTTCTGACAGACATGTTTACACAATTTGGTATTTCCTCCCTCCATCTCTCTTTCCCCAAATCTTTCAATTTTCTCTGTTTGAGTGACAGTATCTTATGTCCAGGATAAGAGAGAGAAAAAGCCCCACCATGAGTCTGACCCGATCGACCCCATCCTTTCTGTTCTGACCATTAGACTACCCACACTGTCAGCTGAATTTCAACTGTCGAGGAAAACCTATGTGTCTCGTGGAGAAGAGCTTTAAGTCAGTCATGGGACTTGTAAGCAGAAATATTGGTTAAAAATCAATGTAATAAACAATAGCTGACAAAATGAAATATATTTGCACCTCAAGCTTTTTAGAGGGGCACAAAGTAAGGTTGTGCGACTATATAGCCCCCTGAGAACTGACACTTTCTTGTACATGATGATACCCAATGGCAGGTTTTATGACGTTCCGACTAAGCAATTGTTTATAGGTAACTTTCTGTGGTGTTATTTTGTAAACAAAGGGCCACTAGGACAAACGTGTATGATGGGTATCAAACGTGCGCTGTCACAACTGGGGGCTCCTCCCCTTTCCCTTATGTAACATCACAACTTCGGCAGAACAGACAAACTTGCTCTATTGCTTTACACATTAGCAAATGCGATATACAAAACGCAGGAAATAAGTCAGAAATATTTAGGCCTAATAAATAAATCAAAAGAAAGAACATGACAACTATATTTGTCAAATGTTTTAATACTTGCTTAAGCATGGTCAGCAGGTCAAAAAGTCCACATATAAAGCAACTGTGATCAGTGCACCTTTTACATCAAATTATTGTTTCAAAAGTCTCAAAGTATATTTAAAAGAAAATCACCAACACCTTACCTCTTACCTCCAATATCAATTTAGACTCTTTGCCACTGGTGGTTGACTTCACTTGCATAGCGCTCCGTCTCGCCGTATTGTTGACTAGAGCACCCAATTTCTAGCTCTATCTTTCAACGCTTTCCTTATGGAATGTCATCTATGCGTGTCTATCGCTGCGTTTCTATTACATCTATCTCATTCAATGTATAAACTAGCTAACGGGATGTGAAGACTACCTATAGCCTAACGGTTAGATCCTACGAGACGAGTCCTAATTCCAAAATTGATAATCGGTACCCAACCTGAAAATGGCCCCGCCTCCTAGACCTCCCTGCGGGTTTCCACTAGTTGCCACAGCCACAAAGTTAAAATTGTCTACAGGCATATTGTAAACATTTATGAAAAAAAGAATGTGCTTTTTGATCGTAATTTAAGTATAAGGGTAGGAGTATGGTTTAGGTTAAAGTGAGGTTATAATCGAATTTTAAGAAGATACATTGAATAAATATTTCAGGGTTTATGACTTTTCGGCTGACTAGTGATGACCCTTCCCTTGCTAGAATGACAAACTGTTTCAGTTGATATCAAGAGATTGGGGCGGAAGGGCCGCGCGCAAGCAATCTGGGAGGATGTAGCATAATAAAGACTACATCGTTTTCTGGGCACGTGTAGGGGTGGGGACCACATGAGTTTTGAGCTGACGTGACTGGATGAGAACGTCAGGATTTTAAGAGAGGTTTTGGACAGAATATCATAGGGACAGAGATCCTATTAATTTACCTAATTGTATGGGGACAAAGCTCTACCTATTCTGTTATTTCTATACCATGTTTCTTTGGGTTACTGGACTTGTATTGCTATACCCTAGGCTACACTAAATGAACAGCCTTTGTCAACTGGACTAATGAGAAAAGAACGACAGGGAAGCATGGTGTGATTTAAAAATAGATACATGTAAAAAGAGATACATACATGGTGTGATTTAAAAATAGATACATTTAAAAAGAGATACATACATGGTGTGATTTAAAAATAGATACATGCATACATGTTTTTCCTTCCCTACAGGGTGAATTAGAAATGCTAGATTGTTGCTACATTTCACGTGTCTCTCAGATGTGAAATGTGCCATAGTTCATCAGTCAGCTGGTCCAGAACACATCCACATGGCTCTCGTACGGCAGAATGACGTATTTAACGCTTCTCGGCCAATGACTGCCACGGATCTGCTCGAGCACGTGAGCAGAGCCTAAAAAGGCGGGGTTAGGCAAACGAGCACATGCTGCTAGCAGACAGAGCACTGATGGTTCAGCCAGAGAGACGATAGAAACCCGGACAAGTGGTGTAGCACAGTTCCACAAGCGGTAGCCGTGCGTGGGTAAAGTCACCGCAGAAGACAAGCGGAACTTTAGCGCTGTTAAAGCAAATTTTCTTGCAATTCTTTACATGTTTCCATTATGTGTATTTATGTGATATGAGTGACTCAAATATTACAACAAAATCTATGAGCTAATAAACATATCTTAAAAAACAGCTGACATGAGCTAGTTGATCTGGACATTTCTGACAAGTTACAAGTAGCTAAATTTGGGAATAGCTGAGCTATCACACCACATAAAGGAACAACTTTTTTTCTTCATAAAATGCGATTGGGGATTTATGTCAACTCCATTACGATTATTGTCCAACAAGTGTTAAGGCCTTTATTTAATTCTAACATTAGATGATTCAAATACGTAATAGAAATCTCCAAACGTTTTGGTTTTATAGCACTATTAAATGCCACAGGGCTAATTTCGTTAGAATTTTGGCATGTTTTTCCAAAATTTAGAACATAAAACATTTATAAAGCAAACATCCCTTAAGTCTAGCACAGCAAAGAAGTCAATTGTTTAAGCAGATGTTGCACAACAGTGATGGCCATAATTCTTCAAATATAAATAGATATTCAAGACACTTTTGCCCTCAATTTTTTTTATATACAAACATTGGTAAAATATGGAAAATTATTCATTTGAAAATCCCAAACAAAAACAACTATTCTAAGATCTTTCAGCACTTGTTGACGTTAGCCCAAAATCTGCCGGAGTTGACAAAACATTAATTTTATCATGTGGAAACCCTAGACCCACTCTAATTTGCATACCGCCCCAACAGATCCACAGATGTTGCAATCTCTATTGCACTCCATACTGCCCTTTCCCAACTGGACAAAAGGAACACCTATGTGAGAATGCTATTCATTGACTACAGCTCAGCGTTCAACACCATAGTGCCCTCAAAGCTCATCAATAAGCTAAGGACCCTGGGACTAAACAACTCCCTCTGCAACTGGATCCTGGACTTCCTGACAGGCCGCCACAGGTGGTAAGGGTAGGTAATAACACATCCGCCAAGCTGATCCTCAACACAGCGGCCCCTCAGGGAAGCGTGCTCAGTCCCCTCCTGTACTCCTTGTTCACTCATGACTTCACGGCCAGGCACGACTCCAACACCATCATTAAGCTTGCAGATGACAACAGTGATCATCGACAAGACAGCCTATAGGAGGAGGTCAGAGACCTGGCCGTATGGTGCCAGGACAACAACGTCTCCCTCAATGTGATCAAGACAAAGGAGATGATTGTGGACTACAGGAAAAAGAGGACCGAGCACGCACCCATTCTCATCGACGGGGCTGCAGTGGAGCAGATTGAGAGCTTCACGTTCCTTGGTGTCCACATCACCAACAAACTAACATGGTCCAAGCACACCAAGACAGCCGTGAAGGCACAATAAAACCTATTCCCCAGGAGACTGAAAATATTTGGCATGGGTCCTCAGATTCTCAAAAGGTTCTACAGCTGCACCATCGAGAGCATCCTGACTGGTTGCATCACTGCCTGGTATGGCAACTGCTCGGCCTCCGACTGCAAGGCACTACAGAGTGTGGTGTGAAAGGCCCAGTACATCACTGGGGTCAAGCGTCCTGCCATCCAGGATCTCTATACCAGGCGGTGTCAGAGGAAGGCCATACAAATTGTCAAAGACTCCAGCCACCCTAGTCATAGACTGTTCTCTCTGCTACCGCAAGGCAAGCGGTACCGGAGGGCCAAGTCTAGGTCCAAGAGGCTTCAAAACAGCTTCTACCCCCAAGCCTTAAGACACCTGAACATCTAATCAAATGGCTACCCAGACTATTTGCAATGCCCTCCCTCTTTTACACCGCTGCTACTCTCTGTTGTTATCATCTATGCATAGTCACTTTAATAACTCTACCTACAGCTGAAGTCGGAAGTTTACATACACCTTGGCCAAATACATTTAAACTCAGTTTTTCACAATCCTTGACATTTAATCCTAGTAAAAATTCCCTGTTTTAGGTCAGTTAGGATCACCACTTTATTTTAAGAATGTGAAAGGTCAGAATAATAGTAGAGAGAATTATTTATTTCAGCTTTTATTTCCTTCATCACATTCCCAGTAGGTCAGAAGTTTACATGCACTCAATTAGTATTTGGTAGCATTGCCTTTAAATTGTTTAACTTGGGTCCAACGTTTCGGGTAGCCTTCCACAAGCTTCCCACAATAAGTTGGGTGAATTTTGGCCCATTCCCCCTGACAGAGCTGGTGTAACAGTCAGGTTTGTAGGCCTCCTTGCTCGCAAATGCTTTTTCAGTTCTGCCCACAAATTTTCTATAGGATTATGGTCAGGGCTTTGTGATGGCCATTCCAATACCTTGACTTTGTTGTCCTTAAGCCATTTTGCCACAACTTTGGAAGTATGCTTGGGGTCATTGTCCATTTGGAAGACCCATTTGCGACCAAGCTTTAACTTCCTGACTGATGTCTTGAGATGTTGCTTCAATATATCCACATAATTCTCCTTCCTCATGATGCCATCTATTTTGTCAAGTGCACAAGTCCCTCCTGCAGCAAAGCACCCCCGTGCTTCATGGTTGGGATGGTGTTCTTCGGCTTGCAAGCTTACCCTTTTTTCATCCAAACATAACGATGGTCATTATGGCCAAACAGTTCTATTTTTGTTTATCATCAGACCAATGGACATTTCTCCAAAAAGTACAATCTTTGTCCCCATGTGCAGTTGCAAACAGGCTGCGCCTGTGCCCAATCATGTGAAATCCATAGATTAGGCCTAATGGATTTACATTTACTAATTTCCTTATATGAACTGTAAATCAGTAAAATCGAAATTGCTGCATTAATATTTTTGTTCAGTATAATTAGCACAAGGTAGCACAATCAGTCTTCTGTAAACAAGCAATGTGACATGGCGATATGTCCATATGGGAACCCTATATAGGTGCGTATCAATTTTACTTTGTTTTTTGAAAATTATTTATTGCTGATATGAAAGGTAAGGTCTTCATGCTTCATAAACTGTACCGCCATGTGTGTTAGAGTGTTCACACTTGGTCCCTTTAATCCAATTTTTGTGAACTCAGTGCGGTTTGCCCAATTTTCTTTCAGTGTGAACACGCCAAAGGAACTCAGACCCGTCAAGAGACACCGAAGCCAAACGAACTGAGACCATCTCGCTTGAATTCCTCGGTCCAGTTCCCTTTTTTAGGTCAATGAGAACACAAAGCTCCCCAGGTTCGCTTGTCATTATTCCCACACCACATGCGAGACTACTGTAAAACAGTTTTCCCTGCCATAACACTAAAAAAGAGAAAAGATGTTGGTTGTGTTGCATTTCAGCAGATTTTGTGCGTTTTTGTGGATTAATTCATGTGAAAAGACATTCTTTGGGGGGGGGGGGGGGGACTTCAGAACAATCTTTTGAAAGTTATTAGAGCGATACATGATTGGTAATGGTGTTCTACACTGCCTTTGTGTCCCACATGTATTTAAACGTGTTAACAAGACAATATTGTTAAACAGCCAGGTTATCACCAAAATAATTATAATAGTAGCCTTACTTTAAAAAAAATAATGCTATTAATGCCAATACTGTTGTCTATGCTTGTTTTGGCTTAATTCTTTGGGATACAGGTGCACTTGTAGTCAGAAAGGCCCTTATCTTGTGAAGGCAACAGTAGGCCTACATGATTTTATTCATAACGCATTTATTATTTTTGTGGAGCCTACATTACACAAGGCTCCACTTTTTCTTAAACATTACACAATTTTTCATAATGCATTTTATACAAGGCTATGTCGAATTTTATGAGGGTTGGCAGATTGGATTTTTTTTTTTTTTTTTTGTGGTATCAATGAAGGTGTTTGGGGAATGGGGATACATTTTATGACTGTGTATTATAATGTCCAAACACTTATACACACACACACACACTCACCTTGTTTGTACTCATGTTATAGCCAACTCTTGACTTTTGTATGAATTACTTTTGATCAAATATTTGTATCTAGTTGTATGTATTCATTATCTTTAACTGGTTAAATGTTTGTAGTTTGCATGTTTCAATAATGATTAACATACTTAAATAGTTGTAAATCCCTGCATCTTTTAGCTTTTGGTATATTTGGCATTTTTACACAGAAGAAAGTAATAATTAATCAACACACTACTATAAGTAAATGGACATGACATGTTCTAAAAACAAAAATTGCTCTCCGTAAATAAATGGTCAGGAATGCTCAGTCTGAAGCCATTCGGCTATAATAAAAAATACAAGTTATATCAGCTTAATTTTTTATGTACAATCTACAGGGTTATAATATGTTGGGAAAAGTGGTGTAGGAGTTTGAAATTGATTCAATACCCTAACCCTAACCCCCAGGATGGATCAACAGAGATTCATATTACTGGTTTGCATCCTAAAACAAGGATAGTTGTGTTCTGCTGCATAACACACTTTGTCTACCCATATGATGTGGATCATTGTCAGATTATCTGATATACAAGCTTCAGTAACAGAACGCCATGGTTGTAATAACACTTTAAACAGGTCATTTTTAAAATGTGTACTGTGTGTTTGTTTTGAGTCCACACTGGTCATTTTACTTATGTAAATTAGACAGTCACAGAATACTTTCTTCTGAATAACTGGTCAGGGCATAGCACTTTCCATTCAGCTTCAGGCAACTTGGATGTACACCTGTAGTGACTACTTCTATCCGTCACGCCCATTGTTCACTAGATAGATGAATGTAGTTACACCCAACACAATGTGAAAAACAGAATGCATCCAACCACTAGATCACATAACTAGACGTGAGCTGGATGTGATCCCAAAGCTGGCACCAATGTAGCAGAGGAAATTGACAGCTGCAACAGGAACTCTAACCAGGGCTCATACTTGGCAAAGTGAGCTGCAACAGGGACTCTAACCAGTGCTCATACGTGGTAAAGTGAACTCTAATGGCCGTTGTCACGAAAGCCTAGTATTCCTCTGGGCAGAGGCAGTAGACCTACAATGCTGGCATATGCCTTGTTACAATAGCCTAAGTACATAACATGATTCACATGACCATGAAACGACTTTGGAAGTGCCATAAGTTAAAGCCAACATAATTCATTATTTTACATGAACCTGTTTAACCGCATTGATATTGCTTAATTGATCATAGTCCAGCCTTGTTATAGTTGCATTATTTTTTGCAGGTCTTCTGTTTCCCTACATTTATTGTTGAATTCATTTCCCATCATGAATATGTATCCCCATTCCCCAATCAAATACATTCATCAATACCCCAAAAATTTAAATAACACAAATAAAGCTTTTTACTCCAATATGACAACCCTCATACAATCCAACATAGCACCAGTATCCCAAACTATTAAGTGAAAACAAGCATAGAAAACAGCATTGCCATTAATCAAAAATAAAATGAATGTAGGACACACAAAAAGGCAGTGTAGAACACCATTGCACAAAATGCATTGCTCCAATAACTTCCCAAAGAATCTTCCAAAGTTAGCCCCCCAAAAATGGATTTTCCTATGAATCAAGTCGCACAAAAAATGGCCTTTTCCTACGAATTTTCACACGAAACAAGCCGCACAACAACACAATCTGCTGAAACACTTTTTGTACATATTTGCACGAATTGAGTGTGAGATTGTGTTGGATGACGATGTGCAGGTTCGAAGGGTTAAAAAATTGTGCCGTTTTTGGATGTTGATTAGTGATTATCAAATGTTTTTAGTTCAGATTATTTGTTTGCAATATGTGACAGAGGCCAACACAGCTTCATAAACGGAATATTCGATTGTGTGGTTTGAATAGCGTGAGAAGACAATAGGGACATTAAAGGGGTATTAGTCTACATTGGGTGAACACCTTTCATCACAGCATTATCTGTAGTAAATTCTTCCAAAATGTAAGTGGTTAGCGTATATATAGCTGTTTATAACATGTTCTGGTGGAATGGCTTATCCTGCACTTGGTAAAAACCTGTTGAAAAACCTGAGTTGATGTTGAAAAAATATATTGGTTATTTTCTTAACATAGCAATGTGAAAGCAAAGGACTCAGGCCAAAAGAAAGTTGATGTGAACTGGAAAAAGAGTTGAGTCCTCATTCAAAGGCAAGGGTAGTACATAAACAGCCTTATTATTTTTTACCCCGGAGTTCACTTTAAAAGACTGAGATCAGTTATTTTAAAGAGGACTATATGTGAAAACACCCTTAACAAAACTCCCCCGTACAGAAGATGCCTTCGTGTAATGGAACTGAGCGTCATGATCAAGGGCTACACATTTTCTATGAAACCAGTCCCAACCCCAGAAAGTTCATATTCCATTTTCTATGAAACCAGTCCCAACCCCAGAAAGTTCATATTCCATTTTCTATGAAACCAGTCCCAACCCCAGAAAGTTCATATTCCATTTTCTATGAAACCAGTCCCAACCCCAGAAAGTTCATATTCCATTTTCTTACTTGGAAAGGGATAAACAAACACGCAGCTGTGGGTCACCTGCGCGTATTTAAATGTTTGGACACTTTATGGGACGTTAAATAAACTTTACGCATCCTATTTAAACGTTGAACTCACCTTCTTGTGTAAATCCAGCAGTGGCATGGAATCGCAGAATACGGTCTTGGCCATGATGCTTCGAACCGGAGACTGCAAATTCACTTAAGAGGACCTGCAGCTACTTGAAACGACAAGGGACGGCCGATGAGAAACGAGAGAAAAACACAGTCAACATTATTTTAGGGTCCGCTAATAAACACACGTGATTGACTAATTGGGGGTGGACACGTAGATATCACGACTTGCCTGTGCTTGACTGATGCCTGATCAGTTCACAGCCTTATATATTCAGTATGAATTTGGCTGATGAGGAATACAGTTGGTCAATTAGGTGTTTGGTAAACTGGGCAGAGTTAATTAACCTACATCAATCAACTTGAAATTCAAAACTTTTACAATACTATGCTTGCTTTATTGGTCTATTTGCATGGAAATTCTTACTTTTTTTGCTGTCATGGTACCCAAATAGACACACAACATACACATCACAGGCTGGGAGCATGGGAGAGCATCGCCCCTAGAGAATTGGTGGTAAAGTGCCTTGCAGAAGGGGCACAACGGCAGAAGATAGCATATGGGATATTGAACCCGGTAACCCTAATGAAGAATGAGACACTTAATTCAGTAAAAGTCTTTACTGGCACATAATTGAAAATATAAGCTACCATATACTGTAGCAGGTAACACCTGTTACAATGTAAAATCTTGCAACATGGGGGCTGAAACTGTCTACCAGGACATAGTCTTCTCCCTAAAAGATTGCTTGTTATTGAGTTGAGGTTTAGCTGGGGAGGAGCAAAGAGTTCTTGGTACATCAGCATTGAGATATGACATTCGTGACTACTGATCACATTCAAAATACAGAGAAGCAAGGTAATCACTGTTAAGCTCCAACTCAAATTCCATCTACAAAGCTGCCGATTCTCCTTCTAGCCTACAGATCATCAAGCCTTTTTGGTATTTACATAGCCAGTGAAGAGTTCCATATCGATTGTCTGTGTGTAATGCCTACAGGAGAAGTCAGTGGCGTTGGCTTGCATGTTAGACGTACACACTAGACAAAGCGTGGACACTTTATTGAGACGTCTCTGCACTGTGTGGCTTTACTGCCACTGTCAACTTTAGAAAAAGTCTACAGCACCTCCTGGTGGCCGTCCTAACATTGAAGACAGCGGGAGAGAGATCCATCAGAAGGAGGTTGTTCATGAAATCCAGTCCTGCCGTTTCTGAAGCTGCCTTTACAAGGCCTGATTATGAGCTGGTGAAGATAGGGATGTTTCCCATAGCCTCAGCCCTTGCAAACAGCAGTCAGACTGCACTACCCTACTGGAGGTACAGAGGCTAAAGGACACCGGCACTGAGCAGACTAGAGAGCTGTTCTACAATACCCCATTAACCTGCTGCTGTGCATGAGCACAGCACGTGCGCACACACACTTACTTTAAAAAAAGGAACACATGAATGATCAAAATGAAGAACCAAAAGGAAAAACGTTTAAATTTAATTTATATAATATAAAATTAAATGAGACAATGTCTCCCAAAGTAAGGAATAGGTGAACCACAAAACAAAAACAAATCAATGAAAAGAAACATGGTCTTAATGGTCCTTGAGTGAAGGAATCTTTGAAAAGGGCAACAAAAATGAAATACATCACAGCACTTGACTGTGAAACACAATGGTTGTTTCACCCGAACCACTCCTCTACAGGCCAGACATGGGGTGTACACATGCATTCAGGACAGGTGAATTGTGGGAAGTTCACACAGAGAGGAAGAGGCGAGGTAAGAGAGAAAAATATACAAATCTGTCCACACGGGAATACAGCGATAAGCAGAACGACTGCTTTTCTGCCTTTGAGACAACTCCCATTGTTAGGGCAGAGACAAGACCATCTTGTCATTATATACAGCATCTGTTTCACACCAGGGTTGGGAACAATTACATTTCAATCCATGACGTTAACTCAGTTGACTTCCTACATTAACTGAATTGAACTAACCCCAACCCTAGTTCAATGGTCCTACTCTGACATCCCGACAAAGGACTTAATCTGTCACTTACATTGCCTTGAAAATACGAACCACAACCTTCAATATCGACCGTTAAATAACTGAAGCCAATTTTCTATCAGTCAGTCTAGCCTCATCACATATAATCAGTGATCCATGATTTAATAGTTTGCATTCTTAAATATGGGAACATCCAAATTATCTTAAAAAATAAGTTTAAAAAAATAAGATCTTTACATCAATAATTCAAAATAAAAAGTGAAAAGTTTGGAACAAATGATTGACAGCTATTCTCCTGGATATTTCTGCTCAGAACGTGACAGCTATTGTCCTGGATATTTCTGCTCAGAACGTGACCGCTATACTCCTGGATATTTCTGCTCAGAACGTGACCGCTATACTCCTGGATATTTCTGCTCAGAACGTGACCGCTCTTCCTCCTGGATATTTCTGCTCAGAACGTGACAGCTATTCCTCCTGGATATTTCTGCTCAGAACGTGACAGCTATTCCTCCTGGATATTTCTGCTCAGAACGTGACAGCTACTGGAACAATGTTAATTGCTGTGGTCACTTCTACTCTTCCCCCTTCTCTTTTTTCCATCCTGAGCATTCTAACCACCAGAGGAACAAGTCAATCCACAGGGAAGCTACAACTCCACCACCTCTCTTCTTTCCCTTTAATACTCTCCTCGTTTAGCCGTCATACAGTATCCAAAACAGATACATGCAAATGCATAAACGTAAAACAGACGTTGAGATTCAAATGGTTGTTCATACATTCTCCTTCCACACACCCAAACACATTCATTCACACATGCAGAGTGCAAGCAGGGAAATGGCTACCTTCCGAGGTACACACACCTTCTTACCCCTCATTCTCTCCCCGACCAGCTTTCCCTCTGTAGGAACAGTTCACACGATTTGTAACAGCAAGTTTTCAGCAAGAGCACTCGTATTTTCTTTTGCAGAAATATGGCTTTTAAAACCGTAACAATCAAAAGAAAAATTAGTTTAAAAATATTTCTCCTTTCATGTGTTTCTACATTTGTTTGGACTTGTTTTTTATCCAGTAGTAAAAAAGAAAAATCAGCAGTGTATGGGAGGTTTTAGGTGTTGCTTGTCAGAGTGTGTGTGTTGGATAGGTGCAGCATGCGTTCGGCTGGTGATGATGTGGTATCTGCTGGCATAACCCAGGGATGGTGAAGTGCTGTTGATGCACCCAGTGTAGTAGTAGTAGTGTGGTGGGTAGACAGGCAGGGTCCTGCAGGCATGGCTAAGAGCAGCCCTGTCCGGTTCCACCTGGTCCCGTCAGAATGAGAGACAAGACGGCCAGTCTTTCCACACAGGCCTGCTGAGGTCAGTCATCACGTCATGCTCTAGGATCCATGTTTTCACCGCTTCTCGGTGTCAGAGTGCGTGTGTTGTGCAAGTGTGTTTGTTTGAGAGAGAGAGTGTCAGTTTGTGTCATCCCAATTCCCCAGCAGTGCGAGTGTGTGTGAACGTGTGTTAGCCTGCTTGCTCATGTGAGTGTGTGTGTGCACGCATGTGAGAGAGGTCACTCCCGTATGCTGGCGGAGTAAGAGAACTGAGGGAAGTGTGTGCGCTGGTTCTGGTCTTCTGAGTCTAAGCTGTCGTCTGGAGATAACACGAGAGAGAGAGAAAGACAAAACCAGGAGATTTACTACAAACAACTTTTTTTTACAAAACCTGTTTCACTATAAATCAATTAAAAAAAAATTAATCACCATCCAGATTTGAAGACATTTTTAACAGAGACAAACAAACCAACAGACACACAAACACTCCTCAACTCACATTTGTCCGGGGGCGTTACGGTGATGGTTTGTGCTGTGAACTCGTCGTCAAAGTAGCGGGTGTCCGTCTCTGACGTCACCTGGGGCTTGAAGGGAGGCAAGAGCTTCCTCTCTACCACATCCTGCCAGTTGATGCTGGTGAAGAACTTCTGTGTCATCACGTCTTTGGCATCTTCTTGTCCACCTCCAAGCCTACAGAATGATCAGCATCACCATTATATTCTTCACTCAATGTATAGTGTTAGTCCCATGTTTCATGAGCTGAAATAAAAGATCTCAGAAATGTTCCATACGCACAAAAATGTATTTCTCTCAAACTTTGTGCACAAATTTGTTTACATCCCTGTTAGTGATATTTCCTCCTTTTCCAAGATAATTCATCCACCTGACAGTTGTGGCATGTCAATAACATGATTAAACAGCATGATCATTGCACAGGTGCACCTTGTGCTGGGAACAATAAAAGGCCACTAAAAAGTACAGTTTTGTCATGCAGCACAATGTACAGATGTATCAAGTTTTGAAGGACCGTGCAATTGGCATGCTGACTGCATGACCGCTGTCAGAGAATTGAAGATTCATTTCTCTACCATAAGCCACTTCCATAATTTCACAGAATTTGGCAGTACGTCCAACCGACCTCACAACCGCAGACCACGTCTAACCACGCCAGTCCAGAATCTACACCGGCGGCATCATCTGAGACCAGCCACCAAGACAGCTGATGAAACCGTGGGTTTGCACAACCAAAGGATTTCTGCACAAACTGTCAGAAATCGTCTCAGGGAAGCTCATCTGCACGGTTGTCGTCCTCACCAGGGTTTTGACTTCAGTTTGGCGTCGTAACCAACTTCAGTTCGCAAATGCTCACCTTCGATGGCCACTGGCACACTGGAGAAGTGTGCTCTTCATGGATGAATCCCGGTTTTGTGAGGGCGAGTGGTTTGCTGATGTCAATGTTGTGAACAGAGTGCCCTATGGTGGCAGTGGGGTTATGTAAGGGCAGGTATAAGCTATGGACAATGAACACAATTGCATTTTATCGATTGCAATTTGAATGCTGAGATGCAGTGACGAGATTCTGAGGCCCATTGTCGTGCCATTCATCTGCCGCCATCGCCTCAGGTTTCAGCATGATAATGCACAGCCCCATGTAACAAGGCCCTTTCAGCTTCCAGGAATTGTGTAAAATGTCCCAGTTCCTCCATGGCCTGCATACTCACCAGACATGTCACCCATTGAGAATGTTTGGGATGATCTGGGTCGACGTGTACGACAGTGTATTCCAGTTCCCGTCAATATCCAGCAACTTCGCACGGCCATTGAAGAGGAGTGGGACAACATTCCACAGGCCACAATCAACAGTATGATCAACTCTATGTGAAGGAGATGTGTCACGCTGCATGAGGCAAATGGTGGTCACACCAGACACTGACTGGTTTTCTGATCCACAACCCTACTTTATTTTTTTTATTTATTTTACGGTATTTGTGACCGACAGATCTACATCTGTATTCCAGTCATGTGAAAGTCATAGATTAGGGCTTAATGAATTTATTTCAATTGACTGATTTCTTTATATGAACTGTAACGCAGTAAAATCTTTGAAATTGTAGCATGTTGCGTTCACATTTTTGTTCGGTGTATATATAAAAATAAAAAAAAGACACCAACACCTACCTCTGCTTGGGGTCCTTTTTGAGCAGGCCAGCAAGCAGGGCCTTGGCTTCGGGGGCCAGGTTCTTGGGGAAGCGGATCTCCTCCATGAGAATGAGCTCAAACAACCGCTCATGGTCCTGGTTGTAGAAGGGCAGTCGACCGCACATCATCTCGTACATGACCACACCCAGACCCCACCAGTCCACCGCTCGGCCGTAGTCATTGTCCTCTAATACCTGCAGGAGAGGGGGAGAGAGCGAGAAAGAGGGGGGAGAGAGCGAGAAAGAGAGAGAACAAAAAGAGAAATAGCAAATCCAATTATGTGGAAGCCAAGGCACTGTGTCTCTTTCTACCTCGGTTGCAATGTAAACAATTACCTACACTACATGACCAAAAGTATGTGGACACCCAAACCATGAAAAACAGCCCCATACCTTTATTCCTCCTCCACCAAACTATACAGTTGGCACTATACATTCAGGCAGGTAGTGTTCTCCTGGCATCCGCCAAACCCAGATTCATCCGTCGGAATGCCAGATGGTGAAGAGTGACTCATCACTCCAGAGAACATGTTTCCACTGCGCCAGAGTCCAATGGCAGCGAGCTTTACACCACTCCAGCTGACACTTGGTATTACGTATGGTGATCTTAGGCTTGTGTGCGGCTACTCGGTCATGGAAACCCATTTCATGAAGCCCCCGATGAACAGTTCTTGAGCTGACATTGCTTCCAGAGGTAGTTTGAAACTCAGTGGGGTGTGTTGCAACCAAGGACAGACGATTTTTTACACGCTACACGCTTCAGTACTTGGCGGTCCCGTTCTGTGAGCTTGTGTGGCCTACCACTTCGTGGCTGAGCCGTTATTGCTCCGAGATGTTTCCACTTCACAATAACAGCACTTACAGTTGACCGGGACAGCTCTAGCAGGGCAGAAATTTGACAAACTGACTTGTTGGAAAGGTGGCATCCTAGGACAGTGCTAAGTTGAAAGTCACTGAGCTCTTCAGTAAGGCCATTCTACCGCCAATTTTTGCCTATGGAGATTTCATGGCTGTGTGCTCGATTTTATACACCGGTCAGCAACGGTGTCCACATACTTTCGTGTGTGCGTGCTTTGAAGGATTTCAAATATTTTGATGTTTAACACTTTTTTGGTTACTAGATGATTCCATGTGTTTTATTTAATTGTGTTGATGTTTTCACTATTATTCTACAATGTAGAAAATAGCAAAAATAAAGAAAAACCCTTGAATGAGTAGGTGTGACTGGTACTGTATATATAGTGTATTTGCAGTCCGGCTGTCTATTCCGGTTGATAATAATTTACTTTCCAATGGCAAAATAGAGTTATTAACTTGTATGTTAAGCACCAGCAAGGAATGCATCTGAAATTGTTAACTGGACACACTGCCATGTACTGTTCAAAGCACAACTAGAATGTATGATTTTGTTCACTGTGCTGTAGTTACCTCAGGTGCAAGGTATTCTGGAGTACCACAAAAGGTCTTCATGGTAGCCCCGTCTGTGATTCCCTCTTTACACAGTCCAAAATCTGTGATCTTTATGTGCCCATCTTTATCCAGCATTAAGTTCTCCAGCTGGAAGAGAAAGAGATGAGAACAAGAGTGAGTGAGTGACCACAGGAGAGAGTCAGCAGCAGAAAATACCACTGCTAACATGACAGCTGACTGTAATAAGTGCCACAGACTTACAGGCTTTTCACCAAGAGACTAGTGCAGTCTATGGTAGGATTGAGCGTAGACCAATTCAGAAGCACTTTTAATCCAAGACTGGGCTTAATCTTAAAATCAGCCCATATTTCCTATTGTGCGAAATGGTAGTCTTGAGAATATACTTTCAGTATGAGGCAGTACGTGTAAAGGTATGGGTGAGTCAGGGAAACATCAGCCAGACTTCCAGTCCCATTTGGTAGACAGACAGGGAAGCGGCCATTACCTTAAGGTCTCTGTAGACAACGTCCCGTGAGTGGAGGTACTCCAGCGCAGACACAATCTCCGCACCGTAGAACCGTGCCCGGTCTTCTGTGAACACGCGGTCCCGCGACAAGTGAAAGAACAGCTCTCCTCCGTTTGCATATTCCATCACAAAGCATAGCCGGTCATGTGTTTGGAACGCATATTTTAGTGTCTGTGTGGGGGGGAGACGAGACACAGTCAGAATTAGTGACCTCTTTTGAATCAGCTGGTTGCTTGGTGAAATGTAATCAGTGTTCAGTAAGGTCAGATGATGTCAGTTAGGAACTCACCGTTAAGAAGGGATGCCTCGTATTCTGAAGGACTCTGCTTTCTGTTACCGTGTGTGCTACCTCATCCTTATGGAACACGTCACACAAAAACACACCATGAGGGACAGATACACTCAGCAGTGTACAGCTGGACTTGGACTTCTGGGCCACTCAAGAACCCACAATAGAACCAAGAAGTAACTGTGCATAATTAGTGCTGTAGTGCATGGCACTTGTAACGCAAGGGTTGTGGGTTCGATTCCCACGGGGGACCAGTACGAACAAATATGAAAATGTATGCACTCACTACTGTAAATCACTCTGGATAAGAGCATCTGCTAAATGACTGAAAAAGGAAAATGTCATCAAAATCAAGACTTCCAGGGATATGGTGCACGGCTCAGATTCACAAAACACCTCTTACGCAAAATCTTAAGAAGCTTCTTAAGAAATAAAAAAAAATAAGATTGTAGGTGTAATTCCTCAACAATATCTTAATGACTGAATGTTTGTTGCTAGGCAACCAGTTTAGCTAGCAATGGCAATCATGTTAGCATATTTCGTACTGAGATCACTGTTCTAAAACATGTTCTTGGGTTTAAAATAATCAATCCTGAAACTTTCAGATTAAGTTGTGAGTGATTTAAACATGTTCAATTGCTTTCATGAGCTGTTTTCTCTCACTGGCTTGAGTTTAAGACAAGGGTTAGCTATCTTGGAATTCATTTCCAAGGACTTTATTTTCAATAATCTATATTTCTTCTTAACTTTTTGCTTAAGGAGAAACATTAGAAACAGCTAACGCAAATTTCCAAGAATCTTTTTGAGGAATAGAAACTTTGCTTAACTTTCTTCTTAAGTCTATAGTTAAGGGGGAAAAAAGTAATTTCTTAAGGTTCTGTGAATCTGGGCCCAGTAGTCTTTTCCCTATATAGTGCAATACTGCTTTTGACCAGCCCCCTATGGGTCCTGGTCAAAAATAATGCCCTGTATAAGGAACCACTTTGGACGCATCTGTCTGAGCAACTGCCATTTCCTTTGATGCCAAATGGTTACCTTAGCGATTATGACTTCTTTCCTCAGGATCTTCATGGCGTAGTACATCCCTGTGGCCTTCTCCTTCACCAGGATCACCTTACCAAACGTCCCCTTCCCCAGCAGCTTCAGGTAGTCAAAGTCACTCATGGTCTGTGGGGGGTGTGGGGGACACAAACACCATGAGAGTTCAGATCTCAGGCTTATTCAAGACAGTTTGGATGACAGGATTTATTTGACCATGACAATTACAGCTTATGAGTAATAAAGAGTTTACATAGACCTGCACAACGGTTTTAGATGAAGAACGGGCAGAGAATGGAGCAGAAAACGCACCAACACACACTATGGCCCAGGTCACATAGGGAGATGGTAAACCAGCTGTGATGAGGTACTGTTACTAAGGAGTAGTAGATACTCTGAACTAGGATGCAGAGGTTCCAATGGACAAAAGCAGCCACATCTAGAGGAGGGCTGTTGGACAAACACAAAGAGCACTGACAGGTCTGCAAGGTTGGTAGAGGGACAGTAGGACACCGACAGGTCTGCTAGGACACTGACAGGTCTGCCAGGTTGGTAGGGGGACAGGAGAACACTGACAGGTCTGCTAGGTTGGTAGGGGGACAGGAGAACATTGACAGGTCTGCTAGGTTGGTAGGGGGACAGGAGAACACTGACAGGTCTGCCAGGTTGGTAGGGGGACAGGAGAACACTGACAGGTCTGCTAGGTTGGTAGGGGGACAGGAGAACACTGACAGGTCTGCTAGGTTGGTAGGGGGACAGGAGAACACTGACAGGTCTGCTAGGTTGGTAGGGGGACAGGAGAACACTGACAGGTCTGCTAGGTTGGTAGGGGGACAGGAGAACACTGACAGGTCTGCTAGGTTGGTAGGGGGACAGGAGAACACTGACATGTCTGCTAGGTTGGTAGGGGGACAGGAGAACACTGACAGGTCTGCTAGGTTGGTAGGGGGACAGGAGAACACTGACAGGTCTGCTAGGTTGGTAGGGGGACAGGAGGACAGGAGGACAGTGACAGGTCTGCTAGGTTGGTAGGGGGACAGGAGAACACTGACAGGTCTGCTAGGTTGGTAGGGGGACAGGAGAACACTGACAGGTCTGCTAGGTTGGTAGGGGGACAGGAGAACACTGACAGGTCTGCTAGGTTGGTAGGGGGACAGGAGAACACTGACAGGTCTGCTAGGTTGGTAGGGGGACAGGAGAACACTGACAGGTCTGCCAGGTTGGTAGGGGGACAGGAGAACACTGACAGGTCTGCTAGGTTGGTAGGGGGGCAGGAGAACACTGACAGGTCTGCTAGGTTGGCAGGGGGACAGGAGAACACTGACAGGTCTGCTAGGTTGGTAGGGGGACAGGAGAACACTGACAGGTCTGCCAGGTTGGTAGGGGGACAGGAGAACACTGACAGGTCTGCTAGGTTGGTAGGGGGACAGGAGAACACTGACGGGTCTGCTAGGTTGGTAGGGGGACAGGAGAACATTGACAGGTCTGCTAGGTTGGTAGGGGGACAGGAGAACACTGACGGGTCTGCTAGGTTGGTAGGGGGACAGGAGAACACTGACAGGTCTACCAGGTTGGTAGGGGGACAGGAGAACACTGACAGGTCTGCTAGGTTGGTAGGGGGACAGGAGAACATTGACAGGTCTGCTAGGTTGGTAGGGGGACAGGAGAACACTGACGGGTCTGCTAGGTTGGTAGGGGGACAGGAGAACACTGACAGGTCTACCAGGTTGGTAGGGGGACAGGAGAACACTGACAGGTCTGCTAGGTTGGCAGGGGGACAGGAGGACAGTGACAGGTCTGCTAGGTTGGTAGGGGGACAGGAGAACACTGACAGGTCTGCTAGGTTGGTAGGGGGGCAGGAGAACACTGACAGGTCTGCTAGGTTGGCAGGGGGACAGGAGGACAGTGACAGGTCTGCTAGGTTGGTAGGGGGACAGGAGAACACTGACAGGTCTGCTAGGTTGGTAGGGGAACAGGAGAACACTGACAGGTCTACCAGGTTGGTAGGGGGACAGGAGAACACTGACAGGTCTACCAGGTTGGTAGGGGGACAGGAGAACACTGACAGGTCTGCTAGGTTGGTAGGGGGGCAGGAGAACACTGACAGGTCTGCTAGGTTGGCAGGGGGACAGGAGGACAGTGACAGGTCTGCTAGGTTGGTAGGGGGACAGGAGAACACTGACAGGTCTGCTAGGTTGGTAGGGGAACAGGAGAACACTGACAGGTCTGCTAGGTTGGTAGGGGGACAGGAGAACACTGACAGGTCTGCTAGGTTGGTAGGGGGACAGGAGAACACTGACAGGTCTGCTAGGTTGGTAGGGGGACAGGAGAACACTGACAGGTCTGCTAGGTTGGTAGGGGGACAGGAGAACACTGACCACTTTGTTGCGGGACTTGGACATGGCCACCTCCATCTCCTCCATGCCGCTGCAGTCGCTGGGGGAGCCAAACGTGATGTCCATGGGAGCCTCTTCCACTCGCGTCTTTAGGCCGTTGGCCACCGCTTGGATCGCCCGCATCCATTCCTCCCTGGAAGGGGAGAGGGAGTTCAATGTAGACCACTTCAAGCCCAAAAGACATGAATCTACACTGACTGAGTGTGTGTGTGTGTGGATACGGTGGGTATGAGGGTGATTAACTAGTGAGGTCACTAATTGGGTCAATTGCAGACCTGTAATCCTGAAAGTTGGTGAAGTAAAAATAACAACTTGGAGAAGGAGGGCATTGCCCAGTTTACAGATAAACAAATACCCATTCAACTCTTCCACGTTGTCCCTGCCTGTGGAACGTTCCGTTCTCACCTTTCCTCGTTACTCTCCACGTGGAAGGTGCGCTCTATGACTGTGGTCCACTGTAGGCAGCGGATGACAAACGTGTTGGGCCTGGGCCGTTCTGTCTTCATCAGCTGGCACTCTGCAGACAGGGAGTAAGAGAGGTTTGAGTGTGCTACTGTAGACACTGGGTGAATCTCAACAGTCTTCCCTCGATTCCTCTCCACACCTCCTCAAAACAGTAGCTCATGAAGTGAGGAGAGGATTCAAGGAGAGGAAACAGTTCTTCCTGCTGACGGACACAAGGAATCAAAGGAGAGCCCATCTGTGTGAACATGACTAGGAAACTCTCATCATCATCCAAGTACCACCAGGCTCTAGAAGTTTGCCCAGAAATGACAGAGACCAACCTGCCACAGAGAAGTTGTTGAGGGGTGGGAGACTGTGGTCGGACGACATCTCTGGCTTCTCCTTGTAGCCGATGAAGGAGCCATCACTCTTCAGGATGAAGTACCGCGGCCTCCACGTCTTAATGTACTCTCCTGCAGGGAGGGAGGGAGAAGGGCATGAGTGAGAGGGGGGGGGGGGGGGGGGGAGAGAGGGGCAGAGAGAGAGAGGCACAAGCCATACATATTAGGGTTTAACTCATTCTGAGTGGACTCAGTGTCCTAGAAACAGAGACACTGTGAGACAGCGATGAGTGAAGCTCAGCTCACCCCTCTTATGGAGCCAGCCCTCTCTGACCACACTGATGTCATTCATGCTGGGGCGGAGGACTGCTGGGGCTCAGGGTGGGGTCACAGGGGAAACAGAGGGAAGGGGAGCTGTGACTGCTGGGGAAGGGAGTCAGATGTGTCTCTGACGAAAATGTCTCACAGTGCCTGGGGGACAGAAAGATCAAAGATACCAAGATATTAAACACAATTGAAAGAGGATACATTTTCATAACATTTAAAAAAAAAAATTTTTTTTTAAATAAATACTCATTGTAGGTGTATGACAATGGAAAATTATTGCCCACATGACGATTACGTAAATGTCACTTTTACAAGATGTGTGTAATGTAAACTTTAAATTAGGAGATATATATATATATACACATACAGTTGAAGTCGGAAGTTTACATACACCTTAGCCAAATACAATAAAACTCAGTTTAACAATTCCTGACATTTAATCCTGGTAAAAAATCTGTTTTAAGTCAGGTAGGATCACCACTTTATTTTAAGAATGTGAAATGTCAGAATAATAGCAGCGATTGATTTCAGCTTTTACTTCTTTCATCACATTCCCAGTGGTTCAGAAGTTTACACACTCAATTAGTATTTGGTAGCATTGTCTTTAAATTGTTTAACTTGGGTCAAACATTACAGTTAGCCTTCCACAAGCTTCCCACAATAAGTTGTTTGCATTTTGGCCCATTCCTCCTGACAGAGCTGGTGTAACTGAGTCAGGTTTGTAGGCCTCCTTGCTCACACATGCTTTTTCAGTTCTGCCCACAAACTTTCTATAGGATTGAGGTCAGGGCGTTGTGATGTCCACACCAATACCTTGACTTTGTTGTCCTTAAGCCATTTTGCCACAACTTTGGAAGTATGCTTGGGGTCATTGTCCATTTGGAAGACCCATTTGCGACCAAGCTTTAACTTCCTGACTGATGTCTTGACATGTTGCTTCAATATATCCACATAATTTTCCTCCCTCATGATGCCATGTATTTTGTGAAGTTCACCAGTCCCTCCTGCAGCAAAGCACCCCCAGAACATGATGCTGCCACCCCCGTGCTTCATGGTTGGGATGGTGTTCTTTGGCTTGCAAGGCCCCACCCTATTTTCCTCCAAAAGTAACAATAGTCATTATGGCCAAACAGTTCTATTTCTGTATCATCAGACCAGAGGACATTTCTCCAAAAATTACAATCTTTGTCCTCATGTGCAGTTGCAAACCATAGGCTGGCTTTTATGGCGGTTTTGGAGCAGTGGCTTCTTCCTTGCTGAGCGGCCTTTCAGGTTATGTTGTTGATATAGGACTCGTTTTACTGTGGATATAGATACTTTTGTACCCGTTTCCTCCAGCATCTTCACAAGGTCCTTTGCTGTTGTTCTGGGATTGATTTGCAAATTGCTCCCAAGGATGAACCAGACTTGTGGAGGTCTACAATTTTTTTTCTGAGGTCTTAGTTGATTTCCCCATGATGACAAGCAAAGAAGCACTGAGTTTGAAGGTAAGCCTTGAAATACATACACAGGTACACCTCCAATTGACTAAAATTATGTCAATTAGCCTATCAGAAGCTTCTAAAGCCATGACATCATTTTCTGGAATTTTCCAAGCTGTTTAAAGGCACAGTCAACTTAGTGTATGTAAACTTCTGACCCACTGGAATTGTGATACAATGAATTATAAGTGAAATAATCTGTCTGTAAACAATTGTCAGAAAAATTACTTGTGTCATGCACAAAGTAGATGTCCTAACCGACTTGCCAAAACTATAGTTTGTTAAGAAATGTGTGGTGTGGTTGAAAAACTAGTTTTAATGACTCCAACCTAAGTGTATGTAAACTTCCGACTTCAATTGTGTGTGTGTGTGTGTGTGTGTGTGTGACAAACACAGCAAAAAAATAACGGGTTTAAACACCGTTTCCCATGCTTGTTCAATGAAACAAACAATTCATGAGCATGCACTTAACGGTCGTTAAGACACTAACAGCTTACAGACGGTAGGCAGGCCTAAGACAGCTCTACAGGGAGACAGGACGGACAGCTGATCATCCTCGCAGTGGCAGACCACGTGTAACACCTGCACAGGATCGGTACATCCGAACATCACACCTGCGGTGCAGGTACAGGATGGCAACAACAACTGCCTGAGTTACACCAGGAACGCACAATCCCTCCATCAGTGGTCAGACTGTCCGCAATAGGCTGAGAGATGCTGGACTGAGGGCTAAAGCTTAAAACAGGTCCTCACCAGACATCACCGACAACAACGTCGCCTATGGGCACAAACCCACCGTCGCTGGACCAGACAGGACTGGCAAAAAGTGCTCTTCACTGACGAGTTGCGGTTTTGTCTCACCAGGGGTGATGGTCGGATTCGCATTTATAGTCAAAGTAATGAGCGTTACACCGAGGCCTGTACTCTGGAGCGGGATCGATTTGGAGGTGGCGGGTCCGTCATGGTCTGGGGCGGTGTGTCACAGCATCATCGGACTGTGCTTGTTGTCATTGCAGGCAATCTCAACGCTGTAAGTTACAGGGAAGACATCCTCCTCCCTCATGTGGTACCCTTCCTGCAGGCTCATCCTGACATGACCCTCCAGCATGACAATGCTACCAGCCATACTGCTCGTTCTGTGCGTGATTTCTTGCAAGATAGGAATGTCAGTGTTCTGCCATAGCCAGCGAAGAGCCCGGATCACAGGTCCCAGACGTGCTCAATGGGATTGTTGGATCGGCGGGTGAGGGCTAGGGCCATTCCCACCATAAATGTCCGGGAACTTGCAGGTGCCTTGGTGGAAAAATGGGGTAACATCTCACAGCAAGAACTGGCAAATCTGGTGCAGTCCATGAGGAGGAGACGCACAACAGTACTTAATGCAGCTGGTGGCCACACCAGATACTGACTGTTAATTTTGATGTTGAACCACCCTTTGTCAGGGACACATTATTAAATTTCTGTTAGTCACATGTCTGTGGAACTTGTTCAGTTTATGTCTCAGTTGTTGAATCTTGTTATGTTTATATAAAAATGTACACGTTAAGTTTGCTGAAAATAAAAGCAGTTGACAGTGAGAGGACGTTTCTTTTTTTGCTGTGATATATATCCATTATCTATTCTACATACTTTATATCTGGTTATAGTCGTTTAAGTTTACACCTATAGTGTTGTTCCATTTTCCATTTAGGCGACCCGAAAAAAACACTTAGGCAGCCCACCCAAAGAATACAATGGCATAAAAAGTCCTGTAGGTTACTTGGTGCTGATCACCTCACCTGTACAATGGTAAAGTAAGGCTTGGTACATACGCTCTAAAACAAACTTACTGGAAAAACTGTGCAGATGCAAGTTTGGTAACAGAATTACAGTAAAATCTCCTTCAGTTTTATATGGTTACCCAACTTTGTATCTGCACAGTTCTACCCGTAAATATGTTTTTGTAACATGTTTTGTGGAAATTGTTAAAAGCAGTGCATTGTTCTATTGTTTGTTAAACTTCAAACAAAACCCATTAATTTAGGTATACATTTTAAAGTGAAAAATCAAAGTCCACGTAATTCTGTTACCATGGAATTGCCCTACTTCCACTGAAGAACTGCTGAGGGTTGTAAACAGAAATGCAGCCTCTTAAAGCTTCCTCAAACTCATCAGAATGAATGTAAGAACTCAAGAAATCTGTAATTAATTTGGAAGTTTTTGCTGAGTAGATCTTAGGCTCATAATTTTACACCTAAATAGGATGTTTGGTAGAGTATTGCTCAAGTACAAAAATGGGCATGAAAATGATGTGTATCGTTGAATGAAACACTACATTGAAGAATCCCTACTGTTGACCAAGCACCGATGGTTTAGACTTCGGCGTCCGAACTTCAGCTTGCCTCCAGAAAAAAACCTTGGCTTTTGGCAAAAACTTCACCATATGTTGCCATAATATATTTTTATTTAACTAGGCAAGTCAGTTAAGAACAAATTCTTATTTCCAATGACAGCCTACCCCGGCCAAACCCGGACGGCGCTGGGCCAATTGTGCGCCGCACTATGGGACTCCCAATCACGGTCGGATGTGATACAGCCTGGATTCGAACCAGGGACTGTAGCGACGCACTTAGATGCAGTGCCTTACATCACTTTCCCCCCCGACTGTTCCTAACCATTTGGGATGGGAAGCACACGGACGCCTTCACAGGCATGCAGGTGTAAAGTGAGGAGTGCAAAAAATGTGATCATCAATGTTAACATGTTTTTCAATTAACTTCTTTGTGATAGGGGGCAGCATTTTCACTTTTGGATGAATTGCGTGCCCATAGTGAACTGCCTCCTACTTTGTCCCAGATGCTAATATATGTATATTATTATTGGATATAAAACACTCTGAAGTTTCTAAAACTGTTTGAATGATGTCTGTGAGTATAACAGAACTCATATGGCAGGAAAAAAACCTGAGAAAAAATCCAAACAGGAAGTGAGAATTCTGAGGCTGGTCGATGTTCAACTCATCGCCTATTCAATTCCCTGTAAGATATGGATCTGTTTGCAATTCCTACACCTTCCACTAGATGTCAACAGTCTGTAGAACGTGGAATGAAGCCTCTACTGTGATGTTGAGCCAGATGGGAGGTGTTTCAGTCATTGGTCTGGCAGAATGCCAGTTCCTGGTCACGTGCATTCCAAACGATATCGTCTTGCTTTCCATAACTTCTGTAGACACAAAGGAATTCTCCGGTTGGAACGTTATTGGATAGTTATGATAACAACATCCTGAAGATTGATTCTCTACTAGTTTGACCAGTTTATTCGACCTGTTATATAACTTTGAAGTTTTCGTCCGAGTTTGCCTGCATCTGCGCGAGCGTGTGCACTAAACATGCTAGCAAAAGTAGCTACTTGGACATAATTAATGGACATTATCGAACAAAACAACGATTTATTGTGGAACTAGGATTCCTGGGAGTGCATCATGATGAAGTTCATCAAAAGGGAATATTTATGATGCAATTTCGTATTTCTGTTGATTCCAACATGGCGGAGAAATGTTGTTATATCTGAGCGCCGTCTCAGATTATTGCGTGGTGTGCTTTTTCCGTAAAGTTTTTTTGAAATCTGACACAGCGGTTACATTAAGAACAAGTGTATCTTTAATTCTATGTAAAACATGTATCTTTCATCAAAGTTTATGATGAGTATTTCTGTTATTTGACGTGGCTCTCTGCAATTTCTCCGGATATTTTGGAGGCATTTCTGAACATGGCGCCAATGTAAACCGAGATTTGTGGATATAAATATGCACATTATCGAACAAAACATACATGTATTGTGTAACATGATGTCCTATGAGTGTCATCTGATGAAGATCATCAAAGGTTAGTGATTATTTTTATCTCTATTTCTGCTTTTTGTGACTACTATCTTTGGCTGGGAAAATGGCTGTGTTTTTCTGTGGCTATGTACTGAGCTAACATAATCGTTTGGTGTGCTTTCGTCGTAAATCCTTTTTGAAATCAGACATGTTGGCTGGATTCACAACATGTGTAGCTTTAATTTGGTGTCTTTCATGTGTGATTTCATGAAAGATTGATTTTTATAGTAATATATTTGAATTTGGCACGCTACATTTTTTCTGGCTTTTGGCCAAGTGGGACGTTAGCGTCCCACATATCCCAGAGAAGTTAACTGACAAGTCTGTGTTGACGGACTCCGCTTTTTGACCACCCCCTGGCCGTGTGTATGTGGATCCTCATCACCAGACAGTGTTGGGTCTGTGTCTGTTCTACAGCCAGCTCTTCCCAGTTAGAGCCCAGCAGCTTGCACAGGCTGGCAACACTCCCGGTCACCCCACTATCAAATAATCCCCATTTTGTGATGCACTGCCCACCCGGCTGTTACACTACTTGGCTACACAACCAAATAACTGCCAGCTACCTCTCAGCCCCCACTGCTGCTTCTTCTTCTTATTTCACTTACCCAACACACACACGGTCCTCAAGAGCAGGGGTTCCCAAACTTTTTCTACTCAGTGCCCCCCCCCCCCTTCTAGCATTAGGGGACATCCCGCACTCCCCTGCGCACACATGATCAACGTCTATTTCTGGGCACTAGCACTGTTAGTGACAAACTGTTCACACCCCTCGTTGGTGGAGAGAATTCTGATGTTTTAAGGCTTATTTCCTACAATTCTACACATTTTGTAATTGGGATGCAAAGAAAACTGCTGTAATATTTGAATGACCAGAAAATAAAAACATTAGCTGACATGGGCTAGTTGATCTGGACATTTGACAAGTTATAAATAACTCTAAAATATGCAATGACTGACATAAGAGGAACTGATGATACACCACCCAATTTCGAAATTACACCGTGTTCACTCTACTATTAAAACTTTAAAGAGTAAGTTAAAAGCCGGACAGAGTCCCCCCTGCCGACCCCTCAAGCCCCCCTCAGTTTGGGAACCACTGCACTAGAGAAGCAAGACAAACAGAATTACTGCTACCATCATGGTAGTACCATGTATTTATTTCACCTTTATTTAACCAGGTAAGCTAGTTGAGAACAAGTTCTCATTTACAACTGCGACCTGCCCAAGCAAAGCAGTGCGACACAAACACAGTTACACATGGAATAAACAAGCATACAGTTAATAGCACAATAGAAAAAAAATAAAGTCTATATACAGTGTGTGCAAATGGCGTGAGGAGGTACGGCAATAAATAGGCCATAGTAGCGAAGTAATTACAATTGATCAAATTAACACTGGAGTGATAAATGAGCAGATGATGTGCAAGTAGAGATACTTTTCTGCTCTTTTGCACCCCAGTAAATAAAAACAATATGGGGATGAGGTAAGTAGATTGGGTGGGCCATTTACAGATGGGCTATGTACAGCTGCAGCGATCGGGTAGCTGCTCAGATAGCTGATGTTTAAAGTTAGTGAGGGAAATATAAGTCTCCAGCGATTTTTGCAATTCGTTCCAGTCATTGGCAGCAGAGAACTGGAAGGAAAGGCGGCCAAAGGAGGTGTTGGCTTTGGGGATGACCAGTGAGATATACCTGCTGGAGCGCGTGCTACGGGTGGGTGCTGCCATGTTGACCAGTGAGCTCAGATAAGGCGTCGCTTTACCTAGCATATACTTATAGATAACCTGGAGCCAGTGGGTTTGGCGACGAATATGTAACGAGGGCCAGCCGACTAGAGCATACAGGTCGCAGTGGTGTGTGGTAAAGGGGCTTTGGTGACAAAACGGATGGCACTGTGATAGACTGCATCCAGTTTGTTGAGTAGAGTATTGGAAGCTATTTTGTAAATGACATCGAAGTCGAGAATTGGTAGGATAGTCAGTTTTACGAGGGTATGTTTGGCGGCGTGAGTGAAGGATGCTTTGTTTGCGAAATAGGAATCCGATTCTAGATTTATTTTTGAATTGGAGATGTTTAATATGAGTCTGAAAGGAGAGTTTACAGTCTAGCCAGACACCTAGATATTTATAGTTGTCCACATATTCAAAGTCAGAACCGTCCAGAGTAGTGATGCTAGTCGGGCAGGCGGGTGCGGGCAGCGATCGGTTGATAAGCATGCATTTTGTTTTACTAGCGTTTAAGAGCAGTTGGAGACCACGGAAGGAGTGTTGTATGGCATTGAAGCTCGTCTGGAGGTTGGTTAACACAGTGTTCCAAGAAGGGCCAGATGTATACAGAATGGTGTCGTCTGCGTAGAAGTGGATCAGGGAATCACCCGCAGCAAAAGCGACATCGTTGATATATACAGAGAAAAGAGTCGGCCCGAGAATTGAACCCTGTGGTACCCCCATAGAGACTGCCAGAGGTCTGGACAACAGGCCCTCCGATTTGACACACTGAACTCTGTCTGAGAAGTAATTGGTGAACCAGGCGAGGCAGTCATTAGAGAAACCAAGGCTATTGAGTCTGCCGATTAGAATACGGTGATTGACAGAGTTAAAAGCCTTGGCCAGGTCAATGAAGACGGCTGCACAATATTGTCTCTTATCGATGGCGGTTATGATATCGTTTAGTACCTTGAGCGTAGCTGAGGTGCACCCGTGACAAGCTCGAAAACCAGATTGCACAGCGGAGAAGGTACGGTGGGATTCGAAATGTTCAGTGATCTGTTTATTAACTTGGCTTTCAAAGACTTTAGAAAGGCAGGGCAGGATGGATATTGGTCTATAACAGTATAACAATCATGACCTTGGTGGCTGAAACAAATCCAGACCTTTTGCAGCTAGTTTGAGAGGTGGCCTCTTTTCGGTTTGTTTACCCATTACTCCGACTTCCAACTGACATTATTTCAAAAGGAAAAATGGCATGATATTAGTAGTAATGATGACCGATTAGAGGTCGACCGATTAATTGACGTGGCCGATTTCAAGTTTTCATAACAAAATCGGCAATTTTGGAATGCCGATTACATTGCATTCCATGAGGAAACTGCGTGGCAGGCTGAACACCTGTTACACGAGTGCAGCAAAAAGCCAAGGTAAGTTGCTGGCTAGCATTAAACTTATCTTATTAAAAACAAATCAATCTTCACAAGTTAACCTAGTAATATCATCAACCATGTGTAGTTAACTAGCTTGTCCTGCGTTGCATATAATCAATGCGATGAATGTTAATTTATCATCGAATCACAGCTTACTTCACCAAACGGGGGAAAGCACTCACCCAGAGGCGGCGCTCCTAGTGGCCAGAGACTTTAAAGCAGGGAAACTTAAATCCGTTTTACCTCATTTCTACCAGAATGTCACATGTGCAAACAGAGGGGGGAAAAAACTCTAGACCACCTTTACTCCACACAGAGACGCGTACAAAGCTCTCCCTCCATTTGGTAAATCCGACCACAACTCTATCCTCCTGATTAGAGGTCGACCGATTATGATTTTTCAATGCCGATACCGATTATTGGAGGACAAAAAAAGCCGATACCGATACCGATTATTGGAGGACAAACAAAGCCGATACCGATTAAAATCGGCCGATTTATTAAAAAATATATATATATATATCATACACACGCACCCATTTTTGTAATAATGACAATTGCAACAATACTGAATGAACAATGAACACTTTTATTTTAACTTAATATAATACATAAATACACACACACAGCTCTGAAGTGACAATGATACTGAAGAGTCTGCTTAGGAGACAAATACTCTCAACTGTTTGAATAAAAATAGAGTTTAAGTTACCTGTGATGAATGTTGAAAACAAAAACCTTAATTTCTATATGCAGGAAATCCTATTTTAATAATGGGCATGGTAAGAATTGACAACCAAAGTGCGAGTCATAATTCCCATGACACCGAGCAAAATCTGAAAAGCGGTTCCTTCATTTATTGCATAGGATATTTTTAGATTCACTTAAAATAAGGTCTGTGTTTCGTGTAGGCTTACACCACCAATTTTATAACTGTGTAGATATCCATAGGACAAGGTAACTCTGATCAATATTGGCTAAATTTAAGCGAAGATACATTTTTTTGTAGAGTGGATTTATGAAAATATGTTGACAAACGTTACCTTATCCTAGTGAGATTTACACGGGTATCAAAACGCCGAGCCGGTTTAAGCCTGCACGAAACACAGACCTTATTTGAAGTAGATCAAGACATTCTCTATGGAAGACATGAACGGTAAAATAACGAAGGAACCCCTTTCAAATTCAGCCGCAAGTTATTACAGAAATTATAACGCGTCGACTATTTCTCTCTAAACCATATACCTTTGGCGAATCTGGAAACTATCACCTCGAAAACAAAACGTTTATTCCGTTCCGTATTTTATCTAACGGGTGGCATCCATGAGTCTAAATATTCCTGTTACATTGCACAACCTTCAATGTTATGTCATAATTAGTTCGCAAAGAGCCAGACTGTTGCATATACCCTGACTCTGCGTGCAATGAACGCAAGAGAAATGACACAATTTCACCTGGTTAATATTGCCTGCTAACCTGGATGTTTTTTAGCTAAATATGCAGGTTTCAAAATATATACTTGTGTATTGATTTTAAGAAAGGCATTGATGTTTATGGTTAAGTACACATTGGAGAGATGACAGTCATTGATTGATTGTTTTTTTATAAGATAAGTTTAATGCTAGCTAGCAACTTACCTTAGCTTACTACATTTGCGTAACAAGCAGGCTCCTCGTGGAGTGCAATGTAATCAGGTGTAAAATCAGAGCATTGGACTAGTTAACTGCAAGGTTGCAAGATTGGATCCCCCGAGCTGACAAGGTTAAAAATCTGTCGTTCCGTTCCTAGGCCATCATTGAAAATAAGAATGTGTTAACTGACTTGCCTAGTTAAATAAAGATTAAATAAAGGTGTAAAATATATATATATATATATAAATATAAAGAAAATACATAAATAAATAGGCAAATCGGCGCCCAAAAATACCAATTTCCGATTGTTATAAAAACTTGAAATCGGCCCTGATTAATCGGCCATTCCGATTAATCGGTCGACCTCTACTCCTGATTACAAGCAAAAAATTAAAGCAGGAAGCACCAGTGACTCGATCCATAAAAAAGTGGACAGATGAAGCAGATGCTAAACTACAGGACTGTTTTGCTTACACAGACCGGAACACATTCCGGGATTCTTCCGATGGCATTGAGGAGTACACCACATCAGTCACTGGCTTTATCAATAAGTGCATTGAGGATGTCGTCCCCACAGTGACTGTACGTACATAGCCCAACCAGAAGCCATGGATTACAGGCAACATTGGCACTGAGCTAAAGGGTAGAGCTGCCGCTTTCAAGGTGCGGGACTTATAAGAAATCCTGCTATGCCCTGCGACTAACCATCAAACAGGCAAAGCAAACAATACAGGGCTAAGATTGAATCGTACTACACCGGCTCCGACGCTTGTCTTACGTGGCAGGGCGTGGAAACTATTACAGACTACAAAGGGAAGCACAGCCGCGAGCTACCCAGTGACACGAGCCTACCAGGCCTACCAATCACTTCTATGCTCGCTTTGAGGCAAGCAACACTGAGGAATGCATGAGAGCATCAGCTGTTCCGGACAACTGTGTGATCACGCTCTCCTTAGCCGACGGAAAGCGTAGCACTCATGTCTGTAGCCACGAAGTGTTTTGAAAGGCTGGTAATGGCTCACATCAACACCATTATCCCAGAAACCCTAGACCCACTCCAATTTGCATACGGCCCAAACAGATCCACAGATGATGCAATCTCTATTGCACTCCACACTGGCCTTTCCCACCTGGACAAAATTAACACTTATGTGAGAATGCTATTCATTGACTACAGCTCAGCGTTCAACACCATAGTACCCTCAAAGCTCATCACTAAGCTAAGGATCCTGGGACTAAACACCTCCCTCTGCAACTGGATTCTGGACTTCCTGACGGGCCACCCCAAGGTGGTGAGGGTAGGTAGCAACACATCTGCCACACTGATCCTCAACACTGGAGCCCCCCAGGGGTGCGTGCTCAGTCCCCTCCTGTACTCCCTGTTCACCCACGACTGCATGGCCAGGCACGACTCCAACACCATCATTAAGTTTGCAGACGACATAAGAGTGGTAGGCCTGATCACCGACAACGACGTGACAGCCTATAGGGACGAGGTCAGAGACCTGGCCGGGTGGTGCCAGAATATCAACCTATCCTTTAACGTAAACAAGACTAAGGAGATGATTGTGGACTACAGTAAAAGGAGGACCGAGCACACCCCCATTCTCATCGACGGGGATGTAGTGGAGCAGGTTGAGAGCTTCAAGTTCCTTGGTGTCCACATCACCAACAAACTAGAATGGTCCAAGTACTGCAAGACAGTCGTGAAGAGGGCACAACAAAGCCTATTCCCCCTCAGGAGACTGAAAGGATTTGGCATGGGTATTCAGATCCTCAAAAAGTTCTACAGCTGCAACATCGAGAGCATCTGACCGGTTCCATCACTGCCTGGTACGGCAATTGCTCAGCCTCCGACAGCATGCCACTACAGAGGGTAGTGCGTACAGCCCAGTACATCACTGGGGCTAAGCTGCCTGCCATCCAGGACCTCTACACCAGGCGGTGTCAAAGGAAGCCCATAAAAATTGTCAAAGACCCTAGCTACCCCAGTCATAGACTGTTCTCTCTACTACCGCATGGCAAGCGATATCAGAGTGCCAAGTCTAGGACAAAAAGGCTTCTCAACAGTATTTACCCCAAAGCCATAAGACTCCTGAACAGATAATCAAATGGCTACCCGGACTATTTGCATTGTGTGCCCCCCCCCAACCAACCCCTCTTTTATGCTGCTGTTACAATCTGTTCATCATATATGTATAGTCACTTTAACCATATCTACATGTACATACTACCTCAATCAGCCCGACTAACCGGTGCCTGTTTGTAGCCTCGCTACTGTTATACCCTAGCTACTGTTATTTTTCACTGTCTTTTTACTGTTGTTTTTATTTCTTACCGACCTATTGTTCACCTAATACCTTTTTTGCACTGTTGGTTAGAGCCTGTAAGTAAGCATTTCACATGACAAAAAAAACGTTGATTTGATTTAACAAAAGGGCATTCGCGCAAAAAAGCACAATCGTTGCACGAACGTACCTAACCATAAACATCAATGCCTTTCTGAAAATCAATACACAGAAGTATATTTTTTAAAACCTGCATATTTAGTTAAAAGAAATTCCTATTAGCAGGCAATATTAACTAGGGAAATTGTGTCACTTCTCTTGGGTTCATTGCACACAGAGTCAGGGTACAGTTGAAGTCGGAAGTTTACATACACTTAGGTTGGAGTCAATAAAACTCGTTTTTCAACCACTCCACACATTTCTTGTTAACAAACTACAGTTTTGGCAAGTTGGTTAGGATATATACTTTGTGCATGACAAGTAATTTTCCCAACAATTGTTAACAGACAGATTATTAAACTGTATCACAATTCCAGTGGGTCAGAAGTTTACATACACTAAGTTGACTGTGCTTTTAAACAGCTTGGAAAATTCCAGAAAATTATGTCATGGCTTTAGAAGCTTCTGATAGGCTAATTGACATAATTTTAGTCAATTGGAGGTCTACCTGTGGATGCATTTCAAGGCCTATCTTCAAACTCAGTGCCTCTTTGCTTGACATCATGAGAAAATCAAAAGAAATCAGCGAAGACCTCAGAAAGAAAATTGTAGACCTCCACAAGTCTGGATCATCCTTGGGAGCAATTTCCAAATGCCTTAAGGTACCACGTTCATCTGTACAAACAATAGTACGCAAGTATAAACACCATGGGACCACGCAGCCGTCATACCGCTCAGGAAGGAGACGCGTTCTGTCTCCTAGAGATGAACGTACTTTGGTGTGAAAAGTACAAGTCAATCCCAGAGCAACAGCAAAGGACCTTGTAATGATGCTGGAGGAAACAGGTACAAAAGCATCTATATCCACAGTAAAACGAGTCCTATATCGACATAACCTGAAAGGCCGCTCAGCAAGGAAGAAGCCACTGCTCCAAAACCGCCATAAAAAAGCCAGACTACGGTTTGCAATTGCACATGGGGACAAAGATCTAACTTTTTGGCGGTTTTGTCCTCTGGTTAATACAGGTAATGAGTGGAGGTCTGTGAGAGCCGGAATTCTTACTGGTTGGTAGGTGATCAAATACTTATGTCATGCAATAAAATGCAAATTAATTACTTAAAATCATACAATGTGGTTTTCTAGATTTTTGTTTTAGATTCCATCTCTCACAGTTGAAGTGTACCTATGATAAAAATTACAGACCTCTACATGCTTTGTAAGTAGGAAAACCTGCAAAATCGGCAGTGTTTCAAATACTTGTTCTCCCCACTATATGTAGGTAGAGTTAAAGTGACTATGCATAGATAACAGAGCAGCAGCAGCATAAAAGAGGGGGAGACACAATGCAAATAGTCTAGGTAGCCATTTGATTAATTGTTCAGCAGTCTTATGGCTTGGGGGTAGAAGCTGTTAAGAAGCCTTTTGGACCTAGACTTGGCCCTCCGGAACCGCTTGCCCTGCGGTAGCAGAGAAAACAGTCTATAATTAGGGTGGCTGGAGTCTTTGACAATTTTTTGGGCCTTCCTCTAACACCGCCTGGTATAGAGGTCCTGGATGGCAGGCAGCTTGACACCAGTGATGTACTGGGCCGTACGCACTACCCTCTGTAGTGCCTTTGCTGTTGAGGCCGAGCAATTGCCATACCAGGCAGTGATGCAACCAGTAAGGATGCTCTCGATGTTGCAGCTGTAGAACTTTGAGGATCTGAGGACCCATGCCAAATCCTTTCAGTCTCCTGAGGGGGAATAGGCTTTGGCGTGCCCTCTTCATGACTGTCTTAGTGTGTTTGGAACATGATAGTTTGTTGGTGATGTGGACACCAAGGAACTTGATACTCTCGACCCGCTCCACTGCAGCCCCGTCGATGAGAATGGGGGGGGTACTGTCCTCCTTTTCCTGTAGTCCACAATCATCTCCTTTGTCTTGATCACGTTGAGGGAGAGGTTGTTGTCCTGGCACCACACGGTCAGGTCTCTGACCTCCTCCTATAGGCTGTGTCATCGTTGTCGGTGATCAGGCCTACCACTGTTGTGTCATCGGCAAACTTATTGATGGTGTTGGAGTCGTGCAGTCATGAGTGAACAGGGAGTACAGGAGGGGACTGAGCACGCACCTCTGAGGGGCCCCTGTGTTGAGGATCAGCGTGGCGGATGTGTTGTTTCCTACCCTTACCACCTGCGGCCCGTCAGGAAGTCCAGGATCCAGTTGCAGAGGGAGGTGTTTAGTCCCAGGGTCCTTAGCTTATTGATGAGCTTTGAGGGCATTATGGTGTTGAACGCTGAGCTGTAATCAAGGAATAGGATTCTCACATAGGTGTTCCTTTTGCCGAGGTGGGAAAGGGCAGTGTGGAGTGCAAAAGAGATCGCATCATCTGTGGAGCTGTTGGGGCAGTATGCAAATTGAAGTGAGTCTAGGGTTTCTGGGATAATGGTGTTGATGTGAGCAATGACCAGCCTTTCAAAACACTTCATGGCTACAGACGTGAGTCCTAAGGGTCGGTAGTCATAGTCATTTAGGCAGGTTACCTTAGTGTTCTTGGGCACAGGGACTAAGATGGTATGCTTGAAACATGTTGGTATTACAGACTCAGTCAGTTACAGGTTGAAAATGTCAGTGAACACACTTGTTAGTTGGGCAGTGCATGCTCGGAATACACGTCCTGGTAATCCGTCTGGCCCTGCGGCCTTGGGAATGTTGACCTGTTTAAAAGGTCTTACATCGGCTATGGAGAGAGTGATCACACAGTCGTCCGGAACAGCTGATGCTCTCAAGCATCTACCAAGCACAATCCAAATTGCAGCTCATCATGTCACGGTGTGAATTTCAAGGAATCACAAGCAAAGTTGTTTCCGCTTTAGAGGATGAGCTTTTCCCTCCATCTACTAATTGGTCAGTCGTCTGTGGCGATCCTAAACATTCTGCTTCCCAGCTCCATAATTATGACAAGATGGCAGAAATAGCATAACATTATACATTTTAGTCATTTAGCAGACACGCTGATCCAGAGCAACTTACAGAAACAATTAAGGTTAAGTGCCTTGCTCAAGGGCACATCGGTAGATTTTTTGCCTTGGGGGTTCGAACCAGCGACCTTTGGTTACTGTCCCAAATCTCTTAAAGGAAAACTCCAACCAAAACCTATTAGTCCATTGTTGATATAGTCCCAACATGTTTTGCATGTCAGCAATCAAGTTCTCAACTTTCAAAATAGAGACTAATTTAAAATAAGTGATCGTTTTTGGGAGAACCATCAGTGCCTAGAAACATACAATGGACAACATGTTCTGCTACAGGCTAGGCTACATCAATCTAACCATATACTATTGGGTGATGGGAGAGTAGTTCAATGTTTATCTGTAACCACAATAAAATTACTAACAGTGGGAGGGGCCTGGCATTACACAGAAGTGACTGATGTGTCTGTTTAAACTGTATTGTTTGCAGAGATAAAATCCAATGGATCCCTTCCACTCAGTCAAATCCAAATATATTATTAAACTTATCAAGTGTAAATCTGTTGGCTATTTAATGGCTTAATTTTGATAATGGAATTCGGTACTAGTAAGCCACTTGAATTGATACAAATTCAGTTAGACTTGAAACAGCATCGACTAGGTGGGTTGCTACTTTTAAAAGCAAAACTAGGTTTTGGGTGATATAACTTAGCTAAATAACGTTACTGAATGAAACAGAAATTGGGCTACTTCCACTGAAGCGGACAAGCCTAAAATGCCGGGCCTTTTCAGAGTAACGTTATGTCGAGCAGTGACCCTGGGTCGATATTAGCCGTCTCAACTCATCATAAATCGTGGAGTTGAGTTTAATCGACTAGGTCGATATCTACACCTGCCCCCAGTCATAATGTTGTTGATAGATAAAACGAGACTACTGCATGGAGGTGTGGGTGAATGAACAGCAATGACACCTGGATAATGGTTAGTTAACACACTCTTCGAACTGAGTTTGTCTCGGTCAGACCTGCTGTGAACAATGGCCGGTTAAGTTTGCTAGCCATCTACTGTAGTACTGTTAGCTAGCGTACCTAGCTACCAATGACTGATGTTTACAAAATTAACTGACCTCTGCCAGTGATCACACTTCCTCCAAAAAACAACCAACGAATGCCCGCTGAGCTTGTTTTTCTTCCTACAACGGCGGCATGTTGTCGCAGGTTAGTTACCTACTAAGAAGATAGTAAAACGGATGGGTCGGGTGAACTCGCGAAATTGTACGTTAGTTGCGACTAGTCAACTTTTAAATAATTACAAATCTTTATGATTGAGTTACAGTTCATATCTATTCATTTTTCAAGTATTATTGATCTCCCTTTTACGTTATAAAAAATATTTGATTTTACCTTCAGTCCCTTGTTATTGCTGGTGCTTCAGTTATATCACAGATAGAACAAGGAGACAGATATTTCACTGGATGTATATATGTGAAGCATCCGGTTGACGTTTCCACTCACTACCAAATATGGTAGTGAAAGGAAGCCCACTGGAAGAATATGGAACGAGATGGATTTTGGCCGACATAAAGCATCAATTAAACATTTACTCTCAATACAGTTCTGTTCCCAAAACTAGAATATGTTATGAACAGAACGGACTAAGCTTTTTACACTTCAACATTTGCAAAAAAATAAATAAAAATCGCGCTGTTTAGAACTAGTGCAAAGAAGAATTGAGTTATTTCACACGCGCACTACCGAGTAGGCGTTCCTTAACGGAAATACGCAGATGCTTACGAGAACGCGCCAATAAGATATCGCTAGCGCATGCTTGGCTCTGCCCTCCTCCTTGCTTGTTCTACCCACTAAGACTAATTTGTTCACATTGGAAACGACAAGATGTGGTCTATCTTGGTTTAGTTATAAAACATCTTTGGTTACATCAGCAGGCCAGGCCCCGTCCAAACCAGACAGAACAGCAACCCTCCACACGCGCACAAATAGGATATGACATATTGAGAGGCCTCCCTACATGAAACAACTGGGAAAAACGATCTCTGACTGAAAAATCTTTTGAATGGTCATCCAATTTCATATTCGATGTCGGAAACTCGGGCTCCGACATTTCCGTCATGACTTCCACTCATCCTTTTTCCGAGTTCCCAGTTGATAAAACAAAAAAAAGAGTTCCTAGTTGCACCATTAATTAGCACATGAAAGTGATCACTGACACTCAAGCATAGCATTTGAGTAGTAAGGCAAGCAATCGACTGTAGACGAAAGTCGAGAAATCAGGTAGGTGCTTTTAGATTCACTAGCGTAGCTTTCAAATGTATTGGGTTCCACAAAAACAGTCAGTGGTCAGCCAAAAGTTAAATACAATTCCATTTAAACTTACTGCGCTGGTGGGCAAGACAGTTCGTCATTATGAAGGGGAAATTTAAGACAAAATATGTAAAAGGAACGAATTATTAAACAGACTTTCCAAACATGGGTCTGTTCTAGACCAACTTCCCCCCTTCTTCTTCTTTAAAGTTTTATGGCAGACTACGCCACCTACTGTGTGGGGTATTGAAACAAATAAAAAATAATATATTCCATTGCGGGCGATCTGAGATAATACAAAAATGAATCAAACAACCATCCCACTCTTTCAGTCACATTCAAATCACATCCCTATGAGGACAGAGCATTCATCAACAGGATTCCTTGTTAATGGCTCTGTAAAAATTCCCGGAGTCCCAAAAAACGCTGAGCCGCACTTACAATGATGGCTATTTTCTCTGATTTTCTCTCTGTTTGCACTGTGCAGTTGATAACCAAAGTAATAAACGCTACAAAGTCCATCTTCTTAACATGCGACATGTCAGGATCCCTCTGTTGACAAGGAACCTCTTGTGTCTCTACTCCTAATACCATTACTTATTCAACTTCACTCTTCTCACTGCCTCCGGATAGGAGACAGCCCTTACTCTTACCACCTCCGTCTCCTTCAGCCTAACAGGACACTTCAGAAATTCAGGTGCATGTTCACCACCACAATTGCAGCATTTAGGCTCAGCTGGCATATAATACTTCTCAGTCTACATACACATTACCAAATCTCATATAACCCAAAGACACCTGAGAAGGGAGAACTTCTTCTTTTTCAAGGTTTTATTGGTGGACTACATCTAAAAATGTAGTATTGCTGCCACCTACTGGCTGGGGTAAAAACTGAGATACTTAAATATATATATTTATTTGATATATGCAGTACCAGTCAAAAGACTGGACACACATACAGGTGCAGCTGGTTGAGAGAATGCCAAGAGTGTGCAAAGCTGTCATCAAGGCAAAGGATGCATACTTTGAAGAATCTCAAATATAAACTATATTTAGATTTGTTTAACACTTTTTATGTTACTACATGATTCCATATGTGTTATTTCATATTTTGTATGTCTTCACTATTATTCCACAATGTAGAAAATATAAAAAATTAAGAAAAACCCTTGAATGAGTAGGTGTTGGTAAAAGCAGCATTGGATCTACAGACTGAATAATATGAGTTTGTTTTATTTATATATGCAGTACCAGTCAAAAGTTTGGACACACCTACTCATTCAAGGGTTTTTCTTAATTTTTTATATTTTCTACATTGTGGAAATGTAGAAAGTGGCTAAAAGTGATCTCCAGTTTGTTTGATGTTTTTGTTAGTTTGTCCTCTTCAATTAATCACCTGCGCAATAAATGCAACAAAATCAAACATCTTCATGATTAGTGTTTCAGGATCTCTCAACTAACTAACATCCAAAGACTCTTGGGTATTCACTGCCATAGCGTCATCATCTCTGCTGCTTTGACAGTTTTCACCGCCTCTGCATAGGATGCCTTCAACAGTTCTGATCCTTGCTGCTTTTACCTCCTTCACCCTAACAGGGCAGTCAGGGAACATTATTCCCATCACAATTGCAACACTGTGCATCCTCAGACTCTTCAACAATGCTATTCTGTTTGCAAACACTTGACACAGGGCCAAACTCTTTACATTTATGACATTGAAGTGGCTTTTGTACATATATAGGCTCGCACTGCAAATCTCATATATTCCAGCTTTACATGGGTTCAGGAGAACTTCTTCATCAAACATCAATAATACATAAAGGCTTTTCTCCTTCTTTCCATTCACAGTGTGGGTTCAGCGACGTGAATCAACTATTCCTGGCATGTTCATCTTAAACCATGAAGACTCAAAGTATTGACACCAAATATGACACCTTTTATCAGTGCCCTACTCCAATAATCATAGCATTCCACTTCATGCGTCGAATACTTTGTACATCCACAGTGCTTTCTCCTTTTGTTCTTTTGACACACATGAAATCAACATCATGCCACTCCTCCACTCCAACTGCCTCCACTCCCAATGGAGTGCCCCACCATTTTTGTGCCCGCAAACAGGTTTCCCCAAAAAACATCATTGCTCATGAAATGCACTCCAACAAGGAGGCATTGTCATACCGAGGTTTATCTTGATTTACAACTTTAGCCCTTTTTAGCTCCATTCTTTGATGTTACAGTATTCCACTAATTTCTTCTATTGTCACTCGCGCCAACAGAATCAAGCAGCGCCATTGCTCTCAAACGTGTATCTCCCTAAAGCAGCCATGAAAGTATGGGTCCTCCTTCAACTTCCCCTGTGCACGTGTGTCAAATGTGGACAAAAAAGGGATAACTTGTGGGGGATGTTGCTAGTGTATGTAAATACACCCACGTTGCTAAAAGCACCTAGGGATGGTGCATTTGCGACAGCCGAAAGTAGGACACTCCAAAGGCAAGGCTCAGATCAACCTGGTAGTGTTTCCGTTGTTTCTAGAAGTTTGTCTTTATGATGTTGAAATAAACATGTCTCTAACCCCAATGTCACACCCTCACAAACTGAAATCATATGTGTGTAGATTGCACAATCAATTTGTGAGAGAAAGCCTCAAATATCACATTAATTTGTACATCCACTGAATACATTAATTGCGGCAAAGTTGGTTCCGGTTTCAGTCATGTCTTTGGTTATGCGGGTCAACCAAAAACACTATAATGATTGGTTGACAATAGAGCCTCCCACAATGCAGGCGATGGCTGTTGGATGAAGTTGGTGAAGAGCAACTGCAGAAACTTGCAGCCGACTGCAGTCAAACCTTCATGACCTTTGATCACATGATTTTTGTAAAGTTCACGCAGTTGACATGTAGGTGCACGTCAGACAATTTCTATCCCCATAATCCAACTCACTTTGAAAGGCGGTGACCAATGATGGTCACGGACTTGACAAAAGCGATCAGCTTGATGACTGTATATGCTGCCAATGCACCTGAGAGGAGTTGCCAAAGAATTAGGATCTCCACGAGTGCTGCATTTAAGCAATAAGGCAAGAAAGGGTGTGGTATATGGCCAATATACTACGGCTAAGGGCTGTTCTTACTCCGCGTTGTATTGTGCCTAAGAACAGCCATTAGCCGTGGTATATCGGCCATATACCACACCTCCTCGGGCCTTATTGCTTAATTAACCCACACGTTCCCTCTTTAAGGAAATAGAACAGAAGAAGAATATGTAAAAAGTACAAATAAATGTTGCTTTAGAAATGTATTGAATCTTTTATTTCCTAAATAGAAAATGCACATTTTGTGACTATTATTCTTATTTCCAATGTGCTGATTTGGCAAAACTGGTTACGTGTTAAAAAAAGTATATTCGTTGAAATATTGTCAAATGAATATTGTATGTATGTGATTCTGTAACAGTCCTTGAATCAGGAGATAATAGAATGTATCCTCTGCTCAGTTTATTACAGAGAGGCTTTCATCCCTCAAGTGTGGAGGCTCTGTCCTGGTCAGTCCTACAACCAAAGAGAATCGGTGCATTCGACCAGTGCATTCGACCAGGTCTCTCATCTTCATTAACCCTTGTGTAGTCTTAACATTCTGTATACTCCCCTTGTCCCAAGGGTAAAAAATGACCCGCCTTCACTAAACCCCTAAAATAAAGCAGCTTATTTAAATTTTAAACCCCAAATCTATTTTGCATGAAGAAACAACCTGTCATTCATCACAAACTTTGTGAATATCTGGGTTTTCCCTCTTCACAATGCAGAAAGTGCATTTAATCAGTGGACACCACTCATTTTTATTACAACACACCTGTCATAATTGTTTTCTTTTTTAAAGTAGAGGTTTATTATTATTATTATTATTGCTAAAGGTACTGCATAGGTGTAAACATGACTTTTTTTTAACAAGAGATAGCCCATAGCCTAAGAAAGTAGCAGAAATGTGCAGAAAGTAGTTTTGAATGCATTTTATTGAAGGGAAACAATAACAGTCTTGAACTTTTTTGGCAACATAGTGATATATTCGTATATACTGTACAATGAGGAATTCAATTACAAAATACAAATTTTCTCCCATTTTTTTAACCATACCCACCACCCACAAGGTTTATAAACAACAACAAAAATAAGAATAAAATAAGATAATAGATACAAAACAAAAACATGAAGAACATAAATCAATCAACTCTAATTAGCACATGTAGGACAGTATGCAAGTGTGTGTGCATGGACTTTGCATATGTATTTCTCACATGTGCAGCACATAGTATTTGTTTTACATTCCTTCTTTGGGGGGGGGGGGCAGACTTGGCATCTCCTCCTCTTGCCTGCCCCAGCTGCACCATCAGGTGGATCAGGACAAGATTCAGCCCCCTGAACAGCTTTAACAAGCATTGCAGAGGCTGCTGTGCGGGGAGGCACTCCCTTCTTTGAATGTGTGGGGTTACAAGTGCCTTTCCCAGCTGCTCCAGGAACACCCTCACTTACAGATATTAAGAAAAAAATGTACCTCTGAATGGAACCAATTTCTCATCCACTGTTACTTCAGGTCCAGGGTTGTAGAGGTATGGCAGACGCTTCACCCACTTCTCCCAGACCTCTTATAGCCGCTAGTTTCTCTCACACGTCTTGCAGGTCTTGACTCACGGTTATCAAATCGTAGCATTCTTGAGAATGTGTGACAGACTTTCAGTGGCATCGTGGCACGGAAAATCGCCCTTCCACTCTCTGCATCCCAGAGACTACATGTAGCCTCGCCTCAGGACCGATACACACCCACTAAGATTAGCAGCCCTATGTAGGCACGCAGGTCAATCTCATCCATCCTTTTCCAGTTTTCTCCATATTTACGGAAACCCTCCAAATGTGTCATCTCCAGGATGATTTTTTCGATGGCTGGTGTGATGAACATGTAGAATGTTGAGGTGATTTCCTGGGCATGGGCAACTGCATGTCTTGTGGGCCCTGGGGTCATCCTTGAGACATTTTGTGCTGCCATCCTGCCCTGGTTGTCATATGGTGACAAGGACCATGTTATTTTGCTGTTCTTTAATTAACACAAATGTCTCTCTTTCAGCTTGGGGGATTTCTTCTTCATCTGAAGATGATGCATCGTGCTCTGGGTTGTATTCTTCCCCATCATATTTTTCAGATACCTCCTCCTCTTCTAAATCATTGTTCTCTTGTTCCTCCTGGACATCTGAAAAAATCAGATCTACGACCTGTTGGGCACTGAAACGTGCAGTCATGGCTCAGCAAAGAGAGAACTGGGGGGACTGCCATCTGCAGCACCTTTATAGCCTCTGACTGCATTCCCCATTAGGAAACAATGCTTTCAAGAAATGCTTATTTTGTCTGAAATTTTGTTTATTTTGTCTGAAATTTTGTTTATTTTGTCTTTGAAATTGAATCGTGTGTGGGTTTGTGGAGGGGAGATGCTGCACATGCACAAGAAACCCCAAGACAATCTGTGTAACCTGGTGGTGTACAGCTTTCATGGAAATATGAACAAAGGTGATGTTTCACTTTTTCTGATGTTGGGGTCACTCTAGGAAAAGTCATCAAATTTCAAGTTGAAAAAATATAATTTAGGGGGTTTTCTCTGCTGTTTAACATGACCCTTAAGACAACAAGGGTTAAGACTGCGTGTAGCCTTGATTTCTGAGGCATAAGATATTCTAATGTAACACAGTGGAACACCCCTAAACTGCTGGAAAGAAGGAGACAAGCAGAATGAAATTTCATATTTTTGTCTCTTTAAATTCTTTGAGTGAATCAATATCTGCAGGCAGCTTGGGGGCTCTGCTTTTTCAACTCATCTGCCCATCACTGTAGAGAAGAGCTGGTTTATACTGCTCCCTAGTGGAAATTATGAGGCATTGCATTTACAGTGACGTTATTTATGACATACCTCAGCAATAATTCTCAAAGCGTAAAACTCCTTACTATCTTGAAGTTTCCCCAATATTTTGAATTACCATCCAAGATCCATGGCCACAGACAAAACAAGCTTTTCATCATTAAGTCTGGAAGGCACTTTCACTGTTCTCTCCTCAAACTCTCGTCTTCCCCCACAGGAGGACCCCCCCCAGCAGAGCCTTCTTAACGGACATGTTTGTTGTCATGTTGGGTTCGGTGAAATGAATATATAAAGCTAGGCCTTGATTAAGGTGTCATTAAAACCTCAGGGAAAAACGTGCCCTGGAGGAACGGAGGTGTATCTTCACGCAAGAAAGAATTGTCTGTTTTCCGGTAGAGGGCGCTAGTATGGGGCATTTGGTAGTGGACGAGGCCAAATAGTTTTTCTCTCCCACGTAAAACGAAGACGAGGGTGTGGACACTGGGGACGTAGACAGTCCGCTTCAAACCCTATCTAACTAACTATTTCTCACTCGAATTATCTATGCTGTTTGAATCCATTGGGTAAGTAAAATGAATGTGTATTTTTACATTGATGTATTCACACTTAAATCGTCCTATTTGTCGGGTTTGTTTGCTATCGAAATTGCTAGCTTCAGGCATCTGGTCTGAAGTCAAAGAAGAAGGGGAGGAAAAAGGGACGGTGGCCAAAGAAGCGTCAACTAACGTTAGTAACAAACTGATTGAAACTTCTTCAACGGTCTCCCTCCTTACGGGGCTTTTATAATGAAACGATGTATAAATTGTTGTTAAACAAAGTTGTTAGGTACATAGGACAGTAACTAGCCACAGTATAGCATTGGACTTTTTCAGCAGCCTATTCTCTTACACGGTTATCCAAAACTTTTAAACTACTGCTAACGTTACTAGCTAACAAGCTATCAAGCTATCTGGAAAGCCGGGTTGGAGTAGCGGGCCAGCTAGCTTAGTGGCTAGCTATGACAAGTTCATGTTGGTCTGTCTTTAGCTAGTAATTCCTGATTGTAGCTGTATTTTCAGTGTCCACAATGGTTCACACAATAATACACTTTGCTTGAACACTGTAACTTACAAATCAAACATTTGGATTCATCCCAAACAAGTCGCATCACTAACTAGGCTAGCCAGTTATATGGCTATAGTCAACTAGTAATTGCATTTTGGGCAAGAACCGTGTTAGAATATTTGCTCTAATTTACTCTGTCAGGTAAATTAGCTAGCTTTATGGTATTAGCTAACGTTAGTCAAATGGCATTTGGAATGCTCCCTAACAGCCACTGCTCATGCCATGCCATGGGTCAAGTTTAAAATCAAATCAAGTTTATTTTATATAGCCTTTCTTACATCAGCTGATATCTCAAAGTGCTGAACAGAAACCCAGCCTAAAACCCCAAACAGCAAACAATGCAGGTGTAGAAGCACGGCGGCTAGGAAAAACTCCCTAGAAAGGCCAAAACCTAGGAAGAAACCTAGAGAGGAACCAGGCTATGAGGGGTGGCCAGTCCTCTTCTGGCTGTGCCGGGTGGAGATTATAACAGAACATGGCCAAGATGTTCAAATGTTTATAAATGACCAGCATGGTCAAATAATAATCAGAAGTAAATGTCAGTTGACTTTTCATAGTCGATCATTAAGAGTATCTCTACCGCTCCTGCGGTCTCTAGAGAGTTGAAAACAGCAGGTCTGGGACCGGTAGCACGTCCGGTGGACAGGTCAGGGTTCCATAGCCGCAGGCAGAACAGTTGAAACTGGAACAGCAGCAAGGCCAGGTGGACTGAGGACAGCAAGGAGTCATCATGCCCGGTAGTCCTGACGCATGGTCCTAGGGCTCAGGTCCTCCGAGAGAGAGAAAGAAATAGAGAAGGAGAGAATTAGAGAGAGCATACTTAAATTCACACAGGACACTGGATAAGACAGGAGAAGTACTCCAGATATAACCAACTGACCCTAGCCCCCCGACACAAACTACTGCAGCATAAATACTGGAGGCTGAGACATGGGTCTCATGGTTTATTTATCTGTATGCATGTAAGCTAATATCCTGGATACGTGATTATTATTAATATGTGACCATGGCTTGGCTTTACCAATACATTAATCTATGAAGTTAGAATCAGTCCACTAAAACCAAAATGATAAATTGTACGTAGCCTAACTATGTAACCCACAGTACACCACAAGGCATATGCATTGACCTTTTCTTTTCTTTTACCGTTTGTATTCTTCTAGTCCTGAGAAGCCTTCGGGAAATTGTTCAAACAGGGTTTCAAAACAAAATGTAGTGGGTTACAGCAGAGCTTGTCATCTGTCCCAGAACAGATGGTTTGAGTCACGACCAGGTGTTGGGTCAATCACAACATCTATTAGTCTATGCATTGGCTGGAAGTTGGAACAGTGTTCCCTATCATGTTTAGAATGTATTTAAAAGCAGTGAGGAATCCTTGGCTGTAGTTATATCTGGTGATTATCATCCTTCTCATGTTTGTCTTTTCAGATTTGTGCCACTGGATCGCTGTAGTGTAGCTGTACGTCTCCCGTCTTGTCCCTGACTGTAGCTGTTCTCTCCTTTGAGGGACGAATGCACTCCAGGCCACCCCTGAATTCCTTTGGCTGCCTCCCTTCTGTATTCCAGTTCTCCCACTCCAGTCCCATCACCGCCTCTCAGTGTAAGTTAACAGAAGAAGCCGAGTGAGCCATCATGGATGATATTTTTACCCAGTGCCGGGAAGGCAACGCAGTAGCTGTTCGCCTGTGGTTGGACAACACAGAGAATGACCTCAATCAGGGGTAAGTCTAACTTATCAGTACTTTTTAAAATACATTTTTATTGTGCTCAGAGCGTCTCAAAAACAACAACTGTTTCAGATGTTGAATTGCATGTACAAGGATGTTATGTTACCTGCTATCAAGTCTCAGTATCAAGTCTCAGAATCATGCATGTATATAGGCATCACAGCAACTTATGACCAGCTATCAGGAAGCAACATCTATATTGGACTCACCCTTAGATGTCAAAATAAGTTGTCACACCCAAATGTTGGACTGCTCAGTCATTATTCCATAGCAAAATACACAAATGACACAGTTGCTTGGAGGAGTCATTCGAGGGATTCAGATTTAGGCAATTAATACTTTTATGTCTGTTCTTTGCCAATCCCCTGTGATGTTATGAGCCTTGAGTTGTGTGCCGATAATTAGTTCCACACAGCTGAAACGGGAAAGCTTCCAGAAATCTACAGAGACCCACCACATCATCCCATGTACAACGAGAGGACATGGATCTGTTTTGGTTTACTAGTACATAAAAAGTTGATGGCAAATATTGCTGTGTAATTAATTGCACAGTCATTGTCTTTCTTTTGATGTTGTCGTCGAGGACTGTGAGGGTTGTTTGTTGCTGGGCTCCCAGCCAGCCCGACTCCCCAACTGTGTGAACTTGACCTGAGATTTGAACCCACTGCTTTCCGGACACGTGACTTGGCCTGGAATGTGAACTTTAATTGAAGCTAAAGGATGGCAGATGTCTTGGATATGTTTTCACATGACCACTGCCCTGAAATCTGTTTGTTGACTTCCAATTTGTATTAGGTTACTGGGCAAAGACCGAGCGAAGATGCTACAACTACAAAAATAATTGGTGCTTCCTGCCTTAGCTCTTTTTATGTGGCTGTTTTCATTTGACTCTATTATAGACTGCTATAGCCTAGCTCTAATGGTTGCATTTGGAGGTCCATTAGAAAGCAGGCTTCATCATGCATCCTGGCCTCTTCTACTGTAAATATCCTCGGGTGACTCAGTAAAGGGAAACTCGGCAGGGCTTGTCACCACTGGTGGAACTCAGACATTTCTGGAGGAGGGTGACATGAGTTCTATAGTCATGCCTGGTATCTCTGCATCCAGATAGAACCATAGAGACATAATTGTTGCCCGCAGGGCATTCTGTCTGAAGCTGTCTCATGCAGAGGCTTGATTGTTGTTGAGTACCTTGCTTAGACGTTACAGAGCAATATGCCGAGATATTTTGACCAGCTTTCATTGTTTTTTTTAGTTGTGTTCATACTGTTGTAAGTAGCCTATGGTATACACATACATGGATTGTATTTGTGTGAGTGTACACGGCCACTCGAATACGTGGCCCTTCTCCATTAGCCGATTGCCTGTTAAGTCCTCCTTATTGGTTAGGGTGATGTATATTTTTCCCTTTGGGGAAAACACATCCATACTGGGCCTTTCAGCCCCTGCAATAACTGTGATTGCATGGGTTTTTGTAGCTGACTGTACAAACATCCATATCTTCCCTGTTGAATCCCACCATGTCCTATATATCCCTATTCCACACTTTCTCAGTTACTGCTAGTGAAAGTAAAGGTGATTGTGAGCTCATTTCTGTGTCAGTGTGGGTGCACAAATGTAAATGCAAGACACAGTGTAGTGGAATGCTAAATGTCCTTACAAGGAATAACACGCAAGCCTCTGGGGAACGGTCTACAACCCTCCAAAAATGAGCATGAGAAAAGGGGAGGAGTGTAAGCCAGTGAATTGTTGTGCGCTGGACATAGGAAACAAATGTGTGTGACAGGCAGAGAGAGAATTCTCCTGTGTGTCTGTGTGGGGCAGCTTTAAGACAGGCAGAGAGAGAATTCTCCTGTGTGTCTGTGTGGGGCAGCTTTAAGACAGGCAGAGAGAGAATTCTCCTGTGTGTCTGTGTGGGGCAGCTTTAAGACAGGCAGAGAGAGAATTCTCCTGTGTGTCTGTGTGGGGCAGCTTTAAGACATGCAGAGAGAGAATTCTCCTGTGTGTCTGTGTGGGGCAGCTTTAAGACGGGCAGAGAGAGAATTCTCCTTTCACTAGTTGGTCTTTTGACCACACCCGGCACTGACAACACCTTGTTAGTCTGGGGAGGACAAGGGGACACGCATCACGGTCAGGATAGAGCCATACTGACATGACCCCTACTAATACTCTGTGTAACGGAGATGACGGTGTGGATGGTTTAGTTAGTAACTACCTCTGGTGAGGATGGTGATAGTGGCAGGGGCCACGTTGACAGAGACAGGGGTCCAATCCTGCTTCCTTGTGCTGTTCATTGCAGCCGCCAAAGCATCACTGATTGTGTCCACACCTAGGAGACGAGAACGTTCTACTGTTAACAGTATCCTCAAGGTAAACTGCATGGGAGGAGCCATCTAGCCATGTATGCAGTGAAGCAAAACACAGTCCCACACAGAGCACTGCTAGATGTTTTACTGCACAGTTTCTTCAAGTGCAGTTGCAAAAACCATCAAGCGCTATGATGAAACTGGCTCTCATGAGGACTGCCACAGGAATGGAAGACCCAGAGTTACCTCTGCTGCAGAGGATACGTTCATTAGAGTTACCAGCCTCAAATGGCAGCCCAAATATATGCTTCACAGAGTTCAAGTAACAGACACATCTCAACATCAACTGTTCAGAGGAGACTGCGTGAATCAGGCCTTCATGGTCGAATTGCTGCAGAGAAACCACTGCTAAAGGACACCAATAATAAGAAGGGACTTGCATGGGCCAAGAAACACAAGCAATGGACATTAGACCGGTGGAAATCTGTCCTTTGATCTGATGAGTTCAAATTGGAGATTTTTGGTGAACCGATCTCTGTATGTGTAGTTCCCACCGTGAAGCATGGAGGAGGAGGTGTTATGGTGTGGGGGTGCTTTGCTGGTGACACTCTGATTTGTTTAGAATTCAAGGCACACTTGATTCCATGTGTTATTTTATGACTTTTGACCTGTACTGTATATACCTACATACATGCATGCATGCATGCATACATACTGAACAAAAATATAAACTCAACATGTAACGTGTTGGTCTCATGAGCTAAAGACATCCCAGAAATGTCCCATATGCAAAAAAAGTTGTTTACATCCCTGTTAGTGAGCATTTCTCCTTTGTCAAGATAATCCATCCACTTGACAGGTGTGGCTTATCAAGAAGCTGATCCAACAGCATGATCATTATACAGATGCACCTTGGGCTGGGGACAATAAAAGGCCATTCTAAAATGTGCAGTTTTGTCACAGATCACAATGCCACAGATGTCTCAAGTTCAGCCATTTAGTTTCTAACTTGTTTCTGACTGAAAAGTTCTGTTAATGAAATCCCTCATTTGTTTATGAATAACATTTGCTATTCCCTCAAGCCCTGCTCTCTTTATGTGAAACATGTAAGCATCGCATGCATCTGACCAATAAGGCCTGAACTATAGCCTAACATAATCACATCAATACATTGGTTTTAAACTGTGACCACAGTAACACGTGACGTGAAAAATACATTCGAAGCGGGCAAATGTTTACTGGTTGCTCAGGGCGGAAAGGGGAAGTCAGATCTGTGGAAAACATATGACTTAGTCGTGGAAATTACTGGAGATCAAGAAAAGGGAGGGTATAGGATCAAGCGTTTTGTGAGTATTATGTGTGCCAAACAGTTGCTGTTAGATTAAAATATAACTTTCTGACCATCTCCCTCTGACTGTTCCCGCACACTGACCAACAGTGTAACCAACCAGTAAATAAGTGTACCAGAGTCTGTTTTAACAATAAAGAGATATATGGCCTTGATTACAGCATACTAAAAACAGTTGCATGCATTTGTGAATTGTGGTTTATTGTTTAGGCTAATTATTCAAAGCTCCCTTTGTTATTTCATTTTAGAACTAAAATGCTTGATTGCATTTCAATGCATGGATGTCTCTGTATGCTGTGTGATGGCAGGAATGATTGATACAGTTGTCTATATATTGAAGTATAGGCTTTAGACTAAACAGGAAGAGCTCTTAGGCCTACAGCTCGATGGTGGTTATACAAGGATACTATACCAAGCCTACTAATGATAATGACATTACTTCATATTATTATTATAATGATCATAGTTGTAATAACAATAAGGAGATCAAGAAAAATGGGGGCATAGGAGCGAGAGCTGCATGCATATGTGTGACAAACAGGTGCTGTTAGATTACAATATCTTTCTGCCTGTTTGGTACAGTGTAAACAACACAAAATACATCCCTGTCTGTACTAATGAGAGAGGAAAAAGTAAAGTCTTTACAGCATAGCAAAGACAAAACAGCCAAGTCTGTGAAATTGCTTTATCCAACATTTTGCCGTTGCATGAGGCTTGGTGCTCTGGGAATCAGTAGGCTATTAAACAAACACTCAAACAGGCAACAGAAGCAAGGTCTGTCTTATTTCTGTAGATATACAGTACCAGTCAAAAGTTTGGACACCTACTCATTCAAGGGTTTTTCTTTATCTTTACAATTTTCCACATTGTAAAATAATAGTGAAGAACACATGGATTCATGTAGTAACCAAAAAAGTGTTAGAAGAAACTCAAATATATTTTGATTTGTTTAAGTAGTCACCCTTTGCCTTGATGACAGCTTTGCACACGCTTGGCATTCTCTCAACCAGCTTCATGAGGTAGTCACCGAAATGCATTAATACAATTTTTTGTTGTTGATATAACTAGGCAAGTAATTTAAGAACAAATTCTTATTTACAATGACGGCCTACCCTGGCCAAACCCGGACAACGCTGGGCCAATTGTGCGCCGCCCTATGGGACTCCCAATCACAGCCGGATGTGATACAGCCTGTATATGAACCAAGGACTGTAGTGACGCCTCTTGCACTGAGATGTACTGCCATAGACCGCTGAACCACTCGGGAGTTATGATCGCTGATCGGAGTCTACAGAATGCATTATCAAAAGAGATTTGAATAGGTATTTTAGTACTAAATCAATGACATAGTAGACCTAATTTAAAAAGTCAGCCAATTGAGAACCAGGGACTGTAGTGATGCCTCTAATGCTGAGATGCAGTGCCATAGACAGCTGCACCACTCGGGAGCCCAATTAACAGGTGTTGTGGATTTTCTTTCCTTAATGTGTTTGAGCCAATCAGTTGTATTGTGACAAGGTAGGGGTGGTATACAGAAGATAGCCCTATTTGGTAAAAGACCAAGTCCATATTATAGTAAGAACAGCTCAAATAAGCAAAGATAAATGACAGTCCATCATTACTTTAAGACATGGGGGGCAGTCTGTAGAAAAGATAATGAACCATATCCCTCTCTTTGAGAACTAACAATCATCCAAATTAAAGCTAGACAATCAGTATTGATTTTATGTTGATTCTGTTATGTTAGGGCAAAATAACACAGCATTAGCCATAGCAAAATACATGGAATTGCAGGAATATGGCAAAATATTCTCTCAGCTCCATGGAGAAATGTGTGGAATTGCAGGAAATTGGCTTAAAAATGCAAAGATTTCTCTACTCTGCGAAGATGGGGAGGGCCTCTAAAATGTTCTCTTAAATTCTGCCTGGCTGACCATGCCCATTACCAAGCCCCCTGCAATGCCCACCACCAAAGCCCCATTTTTAATCCAGGAAAAACCCTCCAATTGGCGACAACTTGTCATGCAAATATTCAAAAATACGCAAAAAGAAATATATGCACATTTTCCCACCAGTGGTGTGCTTCCACCAAACGGACTTGTTGTTGATAAAAATCAGTGTGTGATGATGTAGTGCACACACTGTACCTTTTCTCTTAAGTTCTCATGTTCGATGTGTTTCCATCGCATTTTCAACTCCACTGATAGTATTGTCACAAACTGTTGCGTTAAATAGCATATGTGCCTACTCTGGTCTTGGCATGCAGATACAGTGCGGGAAGGCTATATTACATGATGAGATTGTTATGGATAAGAGTGAGAATATTTTTATTTGTCAATCATCGACCATAATAAGACCCTCTATTTATTGTAAAGGAGCATCAAGCTCATCACCGTTCACTTTCACCACCCTGTGAAGTTCATCATAACTTATTTCATCTGTAGCCTAATAAACTGCATGCTGTCCAGAGTCGTAGTGGGAGAACCACACGACATATCATCGCGTGACTCCAAGTTTACTTTGATATGATGGTTATTATATCAATATTTCCACAAAGGCGTTTCTACTGCCGTTTCTCGGATAATTAATATTAGACACAATGATCCCACCCTGTCAAACAAATTATTGGGCGCCATTTAATTTTTTTTTTTCTCTCGATACTTTCTGTTTCCATCACAGCTTTCATGATTTTTCTTTAATACGGGGTGACTTTACCCTAGATGGAAACGTGTGTGTGTGTGTGTGTGTCTTCAGTTTTTGCAGAAGGAATGCACAGAGGCAGTGGCAGAGCCATAACACCTTCCTCTCATGCATTCTTCTGTTTCCTGTACTCCTCTCCCAGCGGTATTAGATAGTGCCACTCATTTCCCCTCAACATTTCCTCATGATAGGCCAGCTAATTACAAACATATGCTAATGAATGACGTATTTTTTTGAAGTGCAGTCCGGTTGGGTAGCATTAGGCTATGTCTTGAAGTCTAATCTTCCATTTAGGCCTAATCTACAGTCGTTCTTGTTTTATGTATTACACCTACAGTGGGGAGAACTGGTGGGGCATCAATGATCATGAGGAATGTGAGGGATCAGCCCAGAACTACACGGAAGGACCTGGTCAATGACCTGAAGAGAGCTGGGACCACAGTCTCAAAGAAAACCATTAGTAACACACTACGCCGTCATGGATTAAAATCCTGCAGCGCACGCAAGGTCCCCCTGCTCAAGCCAGCGCATGTCCAGGCCCGTCTGAAGTTTGCCAATGACCATCTGGATGATCCAGAGGAGGAATGGGAGAAGGTCATGTGGTCTGATGAGACAAAAATAGAGCTTTTTGCTCTAAACTCCACTCGCCGTGTTTGGAGGAATAGAAGGATGAGTACAACCCCAAGAACACCATCCCAACCGTGAAGCATGGAGGTGGAAACATCATTCTTTGGGGATGCTTTTCTGCAAAGGGGACAGGACGACTGCACCGTATTGAGGGGAGGATGGATGGGGCCATGTATCGCGAGATCTTGACCAACAACCTCCTTCCCTCAGTAAGAGCATTGAAGATGGGTCGTGGCTGGGTCTTCCAGCATGACAACGACCCGAAACACACAGCCAGGGCAACTAAGGAGTGGCTCCTAGCCAGTCTCCAGACCTGAACCCAATAGAAAATCTTTGGAGGGAGCCGAAAGTCCGTATTGCCCAGCGACAGCCCCGAAACTGAAGGATCTGGAGAAGGTCTGTATGGAGGAGTGGGCCAAAATCCCTGCTGCAGTGTGTGCAAACCTGGTCAAGAACTACAGGAAACGTATGATCTCTGTAATTGCAAACTAAGGTTTCTGTACCAAATATTCAGTTCTGCTTTTCTGATGTATCAAATACTTATGTCATGCAATAAAATGCAAATTAATTACTTAAAAATCATACAATGTGATTTTCTGGATTTTTGTTTTAGATTCCTTCTCTCACAGTTGAAGTGTACCTATGATAAAAATTACAGACCTCTACATGCTTTGTAAGTAGGAAAACCTGCAAAATTGTCAGTGTATCAAATACTTGTTCTCCCCACTGTATCTCCGAGTTTTTAATCCTGCACTGAAGATCAAAACTCTTAAAGATAATATTGGCTGCGTTTACACAGGCCAATTTATTGGCAAAAAAAGCTGATCAATTGGGCAAAAGATAAGAATTGGGCTGCCTGTGTAAACGCAGGTGGTTCAGACAGTCAGTGTATTTGGTCCACTTAGCATAAAAAATAGCTGACAGCAGACCATTACAAAAATGACTCCCTGGCTCTGCCCAACCCCCACTCTTCATAATGTCATGTGTGTGGACTGTTCTGCCAGTCTGCTGGGTGGTAAAGGAGTGTCAACCATGGCTATAGGCCTACTATCTGTAGCTATAATAAAAGCACATTCAAGAATAAATCATCTTCAACATGAATTATAGTTTCACTTCTGTAGAGTTCTGCTGTTGGTGAAACCTATCATTAGGCCTAAAGTCAGTGCTGTGACATACCATGGTAATGAGTTGGAGGCTCCTTGTTTGGTGAAGAGGGAGGGTGGATTGTGTACGGTCACAGAGAATGCTGTTTATATTTAATTCCCTGGGGGAAGGGTGGTAGTGTAGTTAACCCATATAGCCCAGCACCTGACTGGGCAGAGCAGACAGTAGTCTGGGAGGGTCACTAACATAACGTTATGTCTGTGTTGAAGGGGCTGGCCCTGGACTAGGGTATGAACTGTGGAGCCAGCTGTGCCCTTTGGGCATTCCCAGCTCCCACTGGAACCAGCTGCAACTAATCCTACTGTAGGCTTCAGTCACACTAAACAAGTATGAGATTTCTCAAATCACGGTCAAGCCTCTTTAATTGGTAGCTTGACTCTCATTTCTGTGGATGGCTTGTTACTTGTGATTTTTTTTTTTTTTTTTACAGTATTCAAATAGACTAGTGTGAAAGAGGATTGAGTAGATCCATGTCAGGCCATTGATGTTTGTCATATGATCTCACTGTGAGCTCAGCGTAGAGACAGACAGAGTGTAGACGGGGTTCTTCCGTCTGCCGATCTGAGCCCTGTTGGCAGGTGGAACTGCCTGAAGTAACCCCACCCGAGGGGGGGGGGGGGGCAGCCAGGACGGCAGGAGAAAGCCCTTCTGAAGCCCCCTGGGCAACCCTGCTGGAAAAGGTCAGCAACACCCCCTCTGTCCTGGCTCCACTGACTGACTCATTGGCCTGGGTTAGAGCCCTGCACAGGCATTAATTTTAAGCCTGAGCCCTGCCTATGCCCACAATATTCAGGCTCTACACTACTCAGGCCTGATTGCTTCTGCCAAATTTAAGGCCCTGCCCGAAATCAGAAATATATTCCTGTTAGTAAATCCATTCGCTGCCCCTTTCTGTCACTCCCTGCCAGTTGTACTAATGAGGAAACACCGTCCAACTCTCAACGGCGTCAGTGTGCATGCGCACGGCCTGCCACAGGAGTCGCTAGAGCGCGATGAGACAAGGACATCCCGGGGCGGCCAGACCCTCCCCTAACCCATATGACGCTGGACCAATTGTGCGCTGCCTCTTGGGTCTCCCGGTCGCAGCCGGCTGTAGTGACTCCTCTAGCACTGCGGTGCAGTGCCTTAGATCGCTGCGCCACTCAGGAGGCCCCACCCACATATTGTTTAGTGGGTATTGCGTATACTCACTTCTTAGTCCCCACGATGGGTATCTAAGTAGTGGACGTACACTACTTTGCTAAACTAGTATTTTTTTCACACTTTAGGCGCAGCAATGTGCACATGGCGGTAGGTCTACGTGTGAATGTTCCGAAATGCACTTGGTGGGGAAACACTTCTAAAATGTGCACCGCAGTTTCATGGACAGAGATGGAAATATCCGTTAGAAATGTTGAGAGGAGAGATCTAAAAATGCAACAATTTATCATGGGTTGCTAATATGACTAGGAATGCTGCCTTTGTCTGCAAGACAAAATAAATGGAAAGAACCAATTCAACAGGAGAACGCATATGAGGAAGCCTCAAATAATTGCCTTCGTGTTTTTATGGTGGGATTTTGGTTATACGCTACTTTGAAGCAAGGTTAGACATGCCTCATAATATGAAGTAAAATGTCCAGGTTAACCAAACAAATGGTCTAGGTGCCTGTGCATTTGATTTTAAATGGTAATTAAACAAGCTTCCTGCCATCCAGGACATCTATATCAGGAGGTGTGGTAGGAAGGCCCGGAAATTTGTTAGACTCCAACCACCAAAGCCATAGATTATTCTCTCTGCTTCTGCACAGCAAGCGGTACCGGTGCATCAAGTCTGGCACCAACAGGCTCTTTAACAGCTTCTATCCCCAAGCAGTACGACTGATAAATAGCTAACAAAATAGTTACACGGACTATCTGAGTTGACCTTGTATCCTCATTGCCCTTTTTATTTCTGTCTCTATGCCCACTCACAGGGCTCTACACACAGACACACTGATACTCCAACACACACAAACACTCACTGACACATATGTACATACATTTATACTGACTTGTGTTTTGATCGTGTGTCAAATTGCAATATTTGATTAAAAATAATTGCAATTATATTTTTTGGGGCCTATATCGTGCAGCTGTAGAATGAACTCTGCTGGGATCATTCATTTCAATTACTGTCCTATGTGAGATCGTTGTCTGTTGGAAAGGGCCTCTGTAAGAGCACATTGTGCTCAGAACAGATTTAGCCCAACTATACAACGTCATCCACCCATATTTCCGGATGGTGTGTGTCTGGGGAGGCAGGGTCTCTGTGGGCCTCATTGAGGCTGTTTTCCCTGGAATACAGTCTCCTGTGTGTATGTTGTTGTGGAGGGTTAGGACTCCAGGAAGGGGTCTGCTTTCATCACAATACCCCCTCAGTTCTAACCCTCAGTTGTAACCCTCAGTTCTCAACCACCAGATATAAACATTGAGCACTTCTCTCTCACTGTCTTTCTAGCAAGTGCAGCATGATTTCATTTATACGCAGATGTTCATACACCTTGGCACAAATCACAAGCTCATCAGAGCCCTATGAAATTCTGGAATGAGTGAGGAATGGAAATTTCAACTGTTTCTCTACGAGTTGACTGGGGGAGAGGGAAGGATCTGTGGAGGGGGGCTGAGGTGATGAATGCCAGTGACAGGAGAACGCAGTAGTAGCCAGAGAAATGCAGGATGACATAGCAGTTGGAGTTGTGTGTGCCGTGTGTGCCCCTGGTGAAGGAAGTCTCCCCGACCCTTATAAGGCCTGCAGAGAAAGATTGGCCTGTTGTTTCAGCCCCCCTTTCCTGACTGCCTCACTACTATACTCTGGCCAGCTCTCCCTCTGACTGTCCCTGTTTCTGTTTAGCTTTCCTTTTCATGCACACATTCTCTGCCTGGGCTGCATTCTGTATGAACAAATGTAGTGAAATGTTCAATTAAACGTTTCTTGTGCTTTTCTGAACGACCAGTTGGAAAATTGGGAAGGGTTGGAGATGCTGAGGTTGGGGGCCGCTGCCCTTTTTTAATTACATCACTCATTTCTTCAAGCCACACCCACCAAACGGAGCGAACGTACGTCAGTCTGTTCAAGAACGTTTTGCAGAAAGGTGTCGTTCAGTACAAAGCGTTACACAACGTACCAAACGTTCAATCGAACTGAACGCACTAACCCAGCTCTCTCTTGCCGCTCTGTCTGGTTGACTGTCGTTGTTACTGTTAGGTTCTCAAGGTCATTGCTGGGATGCTGTAGTAAGGCGGCATCACTCCTGTCCTGTCACTGAGGCCAGTCAGGCCACTGTCCTAACATGTGTTTCTGTCACTGTGACTAAGGCAGAGTGGGATGGGTTGCCACTGCCAGCAGCACATCTCCCCTGTCGCTTTGACTGACTGCAGGGCAGGCTGAGTTCACATTTAGTTCCTGTTAACTGGCTAGATGTTGACCGAATTTCACTATCAGTCAGGATCAGCTGTTTTTGCCCACTAGTTCGCTGCACTGCATTCCCCTGTCTACTTCCTAATTCCACTCTGCTGTTTTCAATAGATATAAACACTTTGAAGGCTTACTTAAAGGCATTTTAATGTTTTCTATATGCCATTAGGCATCGACACATATCCATTAGGCCTAGCAGGCACAGGGAGTTTTTGCCTACCTCACATTTACTAACAGGCCTATATGCTGTAAGTAGCAGTACTGAGAATCCAGATAGGCCTACACCATTACTTAGCAATAAAGAGTCCTGCTAGGCAGTTCCAGTTCTATGCTGCTGTTATATTACAGGGTTGTGTGGTGTCATATTTAGCATAAATACGTTTTCATATCATTTCCCTTTCCTCATTGCTAGTAGTAAGCAGTCTGTGGTGTGAAAGCAGTACGTTGTGATGTTAATGTGGTGCTGTATTCTGTCCTCAGGGATGACCATGGCTTCAGTCCTCTCCACTGGGCCTGCAGGGAAGGCCGCTCCAGCGTGGTGGACATGCTCATCATGAGAGGGGCTCGCATCAACGTCATGAACAGAGGAGATGACACGCCCCTGCACCTGGCCTCCAGCCACGGCCACAGAGACATCGTGGGCAAGGTGGGGCTGAGTGGACACACACTACTTACACACACCTACACACTGCACACATAGAAACAAAAACTCGAGGTCAATTAAGGTCTCTTAGGTTGATATAGCTTCCCCTATAAAAGACCAGGAAGGAACTTATGAAACCAGAGTTGATGGCTGCTCAACACCCAAACTCACTGCATGGTTAAGACTCGTCTACTCTTGTTGCAGTGCTGACATCAGTCATTTCACAGGGAGAGACACTGGCACCATTTCCCAAATAGTGTTGGGTGGATATTGTTTTTAAACTGTACCCAGTTGCAACATCGCATCTTCAACTCAAGCCTAAGCAAGTCAAAATGAAACACTTTGACACACACACACTGTGATTTGCCTTAGGTAATCAAGTCAGTTATTTTCTTTAAAATAATTGTATCTTTCTTTCTGGTCCTTCTAGTAACTCAAATCTTATGTCATTCAATGCAGTAGTGTTAGTCTGCTATGACAGGTTTCTGGTTTCGTAGTGCAGCAGACCACAGTTATGATCTGGTTTAATATTAGACATGTCACAATACCTCTGGAATGTATGAGCAGACAGGAGAAATCCTTTTCCAGGCCTGGTGGATTACTAGCGTCACTGTATATAAACCAAACAGGATCTGGACAGCCTTGTGTTGTGTCTAATCTTGTGGTTCGGTCTCCTAGCTGATCCAGTGCAAAGCAGACGTCAACACTGCCAACGAGCACGGCAACACACCGCTGCATTACGCCTGCTTCTGGGGTCAGGACCCAGTGGCTGAGGTCAGTATGCCCCCTGGTGGCCTACTCTGGGTACTGTCTCTATTTCTATGTGAACAACAGTTTATGTACCACTGGACTTACATTCATGTCTGTCTTCCTCAGGACCTGGTGACTAACGGAGCTCAGGTGAACATCTGTAATAAGTATGGAGAAACTCCTCTGGACAAAGCCAAACCTCACCTACGTGAAGCCCTCCAAGGTATTCAACATCCCATTACGCTGCATCATCCATTGTTGGCAAGAAAGCTGTGATTTATTATCTGTGTATTAGCCCTGTTACCTAATCAATGTGTGCTTTCTATTTGCCCCCCTCGCAGAGAAAGCAGAGAAGTTGGGCCAGAGTTTGACTAAGGTCCCCTTCAAAGACACGTTCTGGAAAGGCACCACCAGAACTCGTCCCCGTAAGTCCCACAGCCACAAAGCCATTTACTAGCTGCCTGCTTTTCATTACTACACTCTGAGAAAACAAGAAGTGAATATCAGGCACAGTTTGTTGGAATGAACATCCAGTAAATGTCCCACTGAGGTCCCCAATGTGCCTGATGACGTTTCTACTGCCTTGCAGTGTGCTAAATTGTGCAGAAATAGTAGTGCTTTTTGCCAGACCTCGGGCTTTAGCTATGCTCTTCAACTCCGTCTTCTGTGCGTCAATGCGTGCAGGTAACGGCACGTTGAACAAAGCAGCGGGCATTGACTTCAAACAGCTCTCCCTCCTGGCTAAGATCAATGAGAACCAGTCTGGAGAGGTATGGAGCTGTTGTTTCTACATGACTGCTGTTTCATCTGTTACTGATGTCTGCAACTCATGTTACAAAGTGATTCATCTCTGAAACACTGACACACATCAGCATATGTTTTGCATCAAGTTATACTGTATATTGTGGAGGTTATGCTGGAACTTTGTCTCAATATTTTTTTCTTTAGTTGTGGCACGGACGCTGGCAGGGGAATGAGGTTGTGGTGAAAGTGTTGAAGGTTCGCGACTGGTCCACCAGAAAGAGCAGAGACTTCAATGAGGAGTATCCCAAACTCAGGTAATAACTTTTTACCCGCTTATTGTTCATTGTAGGTGTATTTTCTCCTGTTCTGTGGATATGTCTGTCTTCCTCTTACACATTTTTATTTACTGACCTGTTGATCTGTATGGAAGTTATTTTGGTTTGGATTGTCCCGCATATGTCGCATCCTATATGTATATTTGTCTCTCTTTCCCCGTGTCCCTCTTCCTCGGGCCCATCCCAGGATATTCTCCCACCCCAATGTGCTGCCAATGTTGGGAGCGTGTCAGTCTCCTCCTGCCCCTCACCCCATCATCATCACACACTGGATGCCCTATGGCTCCCTCTATAACGTGCTTCACCAGGGCACTGGTGAGTACCACACTAACCTGCATTGTACTAAAGACTTCCAATGTGGGACAGTACGTTAAGGTCATGGAAAGACGAGAAGGGTGCCGGAGGGGATAGCTGACGTTTTATATTGTGCTATTCTGTTTGTTTCTTTGCTTTGTTTGTATCTTATTTTTTTTACTTCATTTGTACATAATGTTGTTGCTACTGTGTTTTATGACTGGAAATAGCTTCTGGACATCAGAACAGCAACTACTCGAACTGGAAGATTTTTCCTTTAACGAGTCCGACACGAAGGATATACTGCTTTCTTGGGAACAGGCCCAAATTCCCGTCATTTACGTGAAGAAAAGACGGAGAAAAAGGGGGCGGAGGTTGGGCTGCCTTCTGAGAATTTGTAGGCGAGTGAGTAAACCCCCGCTGCCATCTGTTCTATTGGCCAACGTGCAATCATTGGAAAATAAAATTGATGACCCATGGTCAAGATTATCCTACCAATGGGACATTTAAAACTGTAATATCTTATGTTTGAACGACAACACGGATATATAGAGTTGGCGGGATTTTCCATGCACCGGCAGGGCAGAGACGCGTAGTAAGACGAGGGGTGGGGGTGTGTATTTGTCAATAACAGCTGGTGCGCAATGTCTGGTATTAAACATGTCTCGAGGTTTTGCTCGCCTGAGGGTAGAGTACCTTATGATAAGCTGTAGACCACACTATCTACCAAGAGAGCCCTCATCTATATTATTTATAGCCGTCTATTTACCACCACAAACCGATGCTGGAACTAAGACCGCTCTCAACCATCTCTATAAGAACATAAGCAAAGAAGAAAATGCTCACCCAGAAGCAGCGCTTCTAGTGGCCGGGGACTTTAATGCAGGCAAACTTAAATCCGTTTAACCTAATTTCTACCACATATGCAACCAGATGGAAAAAAAACTCTAGACCACCTTTACTCTACACACAGAGATGCATACAAAGCTCTCCCCCGCCCTCCATTTGGCAAATGGTCAGATGACGTGGATGCTACGCTACAGGACTGTTTTGCTAGCACAGGCTGGAATATGTTCGGGGAATCATCTAATGCCATTGAGGAGTATACTACCTCAGTCATCGGCTTGATCAATAAATGCATCGACGACGTCATCCCCACAGTGACCGTACGTACATATCCCAATCAGAAGCCATGGATTACAGGCAACATCTGCACCGAGCTAAAGGCTAGAGCTTCTGCTTACAAGGAGCAGAACACTAATCCGGACGCGTATAAGAAATCCCGCTATGCCCTCTGACGAACCATCAAACAAGCAAAGTGTCAATACAGGATTAAGATTGAATTCTACTACACTATGGCTCTGACGCTCTTCGGATGTGGCAGGGCTTAAACTATTATGCACTACAAAGGGAAACCCAGACGCGAGTTGCCCAGTGACAGGAGCCTACCAGACGAGCTAAATGTTTTTTTTATGCTCGCTTTGAGGCAAAAAGCATGCATGAGAGCACCAGCTGTTTTGGACGACTGTGTGATAACGTTATCGGTAGCCGATGTGAGCAAGACCTTTAAACAGGTCAACATTCACAAAGCCGCGGGGCCAGATTTATTACCAGAACGTGTACTCAAAGCATGCGCGGACCAACTGGCGCGGACCAAAGATTCTACTCCCTAGCCATAAGACTGCTGAACAAATCATCAAATGGCCACCAGACTATTTACATTGACATCCCACCATTTGTTTTTAGACTGCTGCTACTCGCTGTTTATCTATGCATAGTCACTTTACCCCTACCTACATGTACAAATGACCTCAACCTGTACCCCCACACATTGACTCGGTACCGGTGCCCCCTGTATATAGCCTGCACACTGACTCGGTACCGGTGCCCCCTGTCTATAGCCTCCACACTGACTCGGTACCGGTGCCCCCTGTCTATAGCCTCCACACTGACTCGGTACCGGTGCCCCCTGTCTATAGCCTCCAAGTTTATTATTATTATTATTTTTTCAATCAAGTTTATTTTAGTGTTGTACAGAAACCCAGCCTAAAACCCCAAACAGCAAGCAATGCAGGTGTAGAAGCACGGTGGCTAGGAAAAACTCCCTAGAAAGGCCAAAACCTAGGAAGAAACCTAGAGGAACCAGGCTATGAGGGGGGGCCAGTCCTCTTCTGGCTGTGCCGGGTGGAGATTATAACAGAACATGGCCAAGATGTTCAAAATGTTCATAAATGACAAGCATGGTCAAATAATAATCAGGAATAAATGTCAGTTGGCTTTTCATAGCCGATAATTAAGAGTTGAAAACAGCAGGTCTGGGACAGGTAGGGGTTCCATAACCGCAGGCAGAACAGTTGAAACTGGGACAGCAGCAAGGCCAGGTGGACTGGGGACAGCAAGGAGTCATCATGCCGGTAGTCCTGACGTATGGTCCTAGGGCTCAGTTCCTCCGAGAGAGAGAAAGAAAGAGAGAAGGAGAGAATTAGAGAGAGCCAAGATGTTCAAAATGTTCATAAATGACAAGCACACTGACTCGGTACCGGTACCCCCTGTATATAGACTCCACACTGACTTGGTACCGGTAACCCCTGTATATAGCCTCCACACTGACTCGGTACCCGTGCCCCCTGTATACAGCCTCCACACTGACTCGGTACCGGTAACCCCTGTATACAGCCTCCACACTGACTCTGTACCGGTACCCCCTGTATATAGCCTCGTTATTGTGTTACTTTTTTATTTTATTTTTTACTTTAGTTTATTTGCTAAAGGTTTTCTGAACTCTTTCTTGAACTGCACTGTTGGTTAAAGGGCTTGTAAGTAAGCATTTCACGGTAAGGTCTACATGTTATATTCAGCATATGTGACAAATTAAGTTTGTTTTGATTTTGATTTGATTCATCGAATATGACTGGACGTCTGTTTTAAAGTTCATGCTTAAGAATTGGAAAAGATCTAGCTAGTCATATTACTGTACTAGTTACTAGAGAAGGAGTACAATGTTACAGCTGTTGCTAATGTGTGAAAATGACTGCCATGGATCTGTTGTCTGTCAGACTTTGTGGTTGACCAGACACAGGCGGTGAAGTTTGCTTTGGACATTGCCTGTGGGATGGCCTTCCTGCACACGCTCGAGCCCATGATCTCTCGACACTCTCTCAACAGCAAGAGTGTCATGGTGAGAGGACTCACTTTAACACTACATATTCACTACAGTGATGTAGTTGTCATGTGTTTCACTCATGCTTCTTATGCCTTGGTGTATGACTTCCTTGTGTTTGAAACCCACTGTTATAATGACCTGATATACCTTGACAGATTGACGAGGACATGACAGCCAGGATCAGCATGTCAGACGTCAAGTTCTCCTTCCAGTGTCCAGGCAGGATGTACTCCCCAGCATGGGTAGCCCCTGAAGGTACATCACACACACAGCCATTTTCTCTCTGTTGCTTACCGCTTTTCACCTTTTTGAGAATGTAAATATTTGATTTCTCTAACTATAATGTATGGAACTCCTATAGCTCCTATCACACACACAGCCATTTTCTCTCTGTTGCTTACCGCTTTTCACCTTTTTGAGAATGTAAATATTTGATTTCTCTAACTATAATGTATGGAACTCCTATAGCTATGAACCTATGTGCTATGTGTGTGATTCTCTGCCTCTGTCTGTCCTGTGCCCATGCAGCCCTGCAGAAGAAGCCTGAGGAGATCAACCGGCGGTCAGCAGACATGTGGAGCTTCGCTGTGTTGCTATGGGAGCTGGTGACCAGGGAGGTGCCCTTCGCTGACCTCTCCAACATGGAGATAGGCATGAAGGTGAGACCGCTTGCTTTCAGGGTGCTAGAAGTTATAGGATTCATTACAACATGGGAATCTCAAAACACAAGTCTCAGTGTAGTCTTGTCCTTCCCAGAGTGTCTCTGACATAGTTCCCTCTCTCTGTTCTGCCCTCAGGTGGCCCTGGAAGGCCTACGACCCACCATCCCTCCCGGCATCTCACCCCACATCTGCAAGCTCATGAAGATCTGTATGAACGAAGATCCAGCCAAGAGGCCTAAATTTGACATGATCGTGCCCATCCTGGAGAAAATGCAGGACAAGTGAAAACGGCTTTCTTGCTCTGCCTTGAATTACCCTCCTAAACCCCCAGATATCTTGCCCCAGATATCATCCAGAGATGTGGTGCTTACCAGTATTGCCTTAGACCTACTCTCACTACTTACCGCTGCCCTCAATGCCACTGTAACTTAAGCCTCTGAAAACTAAAATGGCGACCGTCACTTGTTTTATTCTTGATTATGATTGATTTTCTTTTTTTTACTTATTAAGATGAGTTATCAGTACTTTCATCTACGTCACTGTCTCATCGTGTCCATGCAGGAGCTAAGAATTGACTGTTCCGACTTGTGCTCTAATCATGTGGACTGAGTACAAGCCTCTATGACAGAATAACCTGTGGAGGTCAGGACGACAATCTGTCTGTTGCACTGGTTCCTTTCTTTACCTCTGGAGGGGGTCTCACTATCTAGGGTTCAGACACTGTAAAGTGACCTGTAACCTGTTATTACTGATTAATGAAAGCTCTTACGAAAACATTATGTTGCTATATTAGCCTGAAGCCTGTCTTGTGGAACTGAGTGTGTACTGTATGGCTGGTTTCCTTTGTTTCAAGGGCAAATTGTATGTATGCAAACAGGATTATAGGACTGCTCCTGCTTAGACTATTTATCCGACCAAGCATTTCAATGTCCAGTATTCTTCAGGAAGTGCAGGGGAATGAGCAGAACCACTTTTTACACGTGCTTAGGCGTCCGCATACTAGGTTCTTGTTGCTCCTAGCAGAACTCGGCTAGGCGACCATCTGTGCCTCATACACCCTTAAGACATTTGCTTGAAAACCAAGAAAAAAGCGGCGATATTACTATTTCTCGCTCTCAGAAGCCGTACAACAACATATCCGTAACACTTCCTCAAAATATTCAGAATTAATATAAGATAAATCAAGATATATGTTTAATGTTGACCTTTTTGCAGAGGTCTTAGTCGCTCAATTTTACGTCTAACATGTTTGGTGCAGTATTTCTCAAGTAAAATATTTTTGACTGAAAACGTGTCATCTCGTTGAACGACAACAAGTCAGTGAAGAATCCCTACTGTTGACCAATTACCAATGAAAATATGTAATTTTTAGCTACTAAACTTGCCTCGTCAAAAATGTGTGCCGAACAGCCGGGAAAAAAACAGAATGCTGCCGAACACCAAAATGAACAAAAACAATCTGACATGCTTACATTGATAGTTTTTAACGTTTCATCCACTGTATATTCTGCCCTCAGATCATTGGGATTTGTTTTCTTCAACTCCCAGCTTTGTTGAATTCTGTGGCTATGTTTATGCGTGTGGCTATGTTTATGTCTGAGGCGATTCCCAACATTTCACAGGAGAGTGAAGATGAAGTGGACAATAAGGGGATAACATTAACATTCTGCATTGTTGTAGCCCCATATGAGTTATTTCCTTCTTTATTGACCTATGTAATACTTATTTGTTTTTTAATATGCATTCTTTCTCTGTCCACCAGCTTGCTTATTTGTGCTGAATCACCGGGGTAAAAGCCAAGAACGAGCATGTCTTATACAAAACTATGTAATTTATATATAAGTATATTAAAAACAAACAAAAATAATTTATATAGTCTGAAAGATCTTGTACTGGTGTGTTTCTCAATCTGGTGAGTGATAGTGGAGGTTCATTCATGCAGCGTGGTGCAGACAAGCAAAGTGTTTATTGCAGAATTACCAGCATTTACTAGTGTTCTGTCCAACATTTTCTCAATTGGCCGACTTTTTATTAGGTCTACTCAGTAGCGTGCCGTGGGCCTGGCGCCTGGGCCTTCAGTGAGGTCCTACACAGTCCCACCCGAATTAATCCACCTGTTATTACCATCATTTAGATGCCATGGCTCTAGACACTATACATTTAGACAGAAACGCAGTATAACCAGGCGTTGCGTCACCTTGAAATTGACATTTTTTTCAGAGAATTGCAGGGGAAGAGTACAATACAGTACAGTTCAACTAATAGGCAAGAACATAGTCGAGTGCAACAGTTATATTAATATTCTTCTTCTATCCATTTCTGGTCCACAAACTTTGAGCTTTAAGTCCCCCAAAAAATAAATACAGTGTGTTCACTAAACAGCGCATTGTCGCACCCAAAGCAGTTTCACCGTGATGATAAAGACACATAACTATTCACTGAAAATAAAAGAAAACAAATAATTTGCAACATAGGCTATTTGCCATTTTATTTTGTTAATATATAGGCTATTTAATATTAACGAAATAAAATGCGAAACATACATACACATTTAATAAAAAATAACATGCATTGTATGCCTACTCACCAAAGACTGATTATTAGACAGTTGCGTGCGCTTAGGGGATCGTGAGAAAAATGCTGCAAGGCCATTGAAGTTGGCAAAGAAGACCTTGCATTCTTTAAGCTTTGAGGCTCCTTGAGTCAGTACTAAATTTAGTCGATGTGCATAGCAGTGAATGAATAAGGCCATCGGTGCCCTCTCCTTAACTTTAGCCTGCACCCCATTGAGTCCAGATGCCATGACTGCTGCGCCATCAAAACACTGTGCCACAACTTTATCCAGACTACATTCATTTTCCTCCAAGAAACGGAAAATAAGAGCGGCAATGTCATCAGCTCGCTTGCCGCTTGTCACATCTTCAAACCGGATAAATCGCTCCTTGACTCCCGTGTCCGTCACATAACGCAGGACGAGTGAGAGCTGTAGCTCCACTCTGGTGTCCCCAAACGTTTTCAAAAGCACCATTGCTTCTAAGTGCCCAGCCGTACTTTGGTGTCTCGTTGCTGCCTTGGTTAGACAACTCAAGTTTGCAAAGCCAATGTGGCTCCAAACACCAAATCGATCACTTGCAAATAATAGGCATTTCCAGCAGTACAGTTTGCAGTGCTTCTCGGAGCCTGTGAGCCATTGACAGCGCTCATAGTTGAAACTTTGAAAGTGGCGAACGAACGAACCCCTTTCCCGCCTGTGACAGGCTTTGTGGCGTCGGGCGACCTCTCCTTACAATGTCTAACTTTTCTTGAAAAGTTCGTCTTGAGAATGGCGTTATAATTATATCCTCGACCAAATCGATATCTTCTCCTCCTTCCGCCATTGTGGGTTCAAAAAACAGTAGAACGCGAATTAATTCGTTTATCAAATTTAGTTTCCTAGATCTGCATAGACCTGCCCATAGGACCTGCCTCTCAATATTGGTAATCCAATCAAAAGACGTGGACGCCCTACGCCTGCTAGCTGGCTCCTGTGTAACACTGGAGCCAGCCAGCAGGCGTACAATAGCCAACTCTAAAGCTGATTGGTTGACACAAAATTTTAATTTCCATTCACTTTAAGCTACAAGCGCCCGCACTGTTGATTCTGAAGGCCTGAGGGCAGATTTTAGACCCCTGGCAACACATGATGGCTGAATATGATTGGATAAAAGATCTAACGTAAAGACCAGCCCTCCAAATCTCAACCTGGGGCTGGAAGCAGTGCAACCAAGAGGAAAGCTATGAAATGAAGAGTATAACTCTTACTCTGGGGAATAATTTAATACATATTTGTGGGAAAATATATTTAAAAAAAAAAATTATATTCTGATGATGTTTAGGCCAGCAGAGAAGGCCTTGCAGGCCCTGACGGCCCACCACTGGGTCTACTATGTCATTGATTTAGTACTAAAATACCTATTTAAATCTCTTTTGATAATGCATTCTGTAGACTCCGATCAGCGATCATAGCTCCCGAGTGGCGAAGCGGTCTAAGGCACTGCATCTCAGTACAGTCCCTGGTTCGAATCCAGGCTGTTTCACATCCGACCGTGAGGAGTCTTATTAGGGCGGCGCACAATTGGCCCAGCGTCGTCCGGGCTTGGAAGTCATTGTAAATAAGAGTTTTGTTCTTAAATGACTTGGCTAGTTAAATAAAGGTTACATAAAAAAACATAATAATCATAAGATGGTTGAGTCAGAGATCCATCCGTACGAGGCAACACATTGACAAATTCGTGATGTACGCCCACCCACACCAAAACGTCTGTCACAACTCTGCACAACACCGCAGCATCAGCATCTGCTGGGAATCCAGATAAACGACACATCTACGCCTTCATAAATGATTGTGTAAATATGTAACAATAACGAGAATATATTTTATCGAAGGACACATACAGCAGAAGTAAGTAGATTTGGTAGCTAATGGTGCTCATGTTGAATTGCTGTTCTTTGTGCTCGTGTGCCAATTATGGCCATATTATTATGGGTTGATGGCGGATGATGCCTGTTATTTCAGATGGTCACCTAGCTAGCAAGGAGGCTAACGAAGCTTTCCTTTTAGTTGATTTAACGTTAGCTTAAACCACAGCTGGTATGTTAAATTAGCAACAATGCAGTATCTAGCTCTTGACATTGTCATGTCAATTACATTGTTATTGAATGCCTGATAAATTAGTAACTAGTGAGATAGCTAGAGAGGCCTAGCCAACTAATATTAGCTAGTAAGTTAGCTAGCTGTCTAGCGTAGCGATGTGTCATATCTCAATGTAGCTAGCTAATGGCGCAGTTAACATTAGCTAACGTTAGCTACCTAGCTTACCAGCTAGGTATTTTCTAATTTCGCTTTAATGAGTCAACGCTAGTTAGGCCGGGTAGCGAGCTAGCTTGCTAACATTACCTTTACCTTGCTAACTTACTAACGTTACAATGTCAAACAGTTGGCTAGCCAGCCAGGTCACTTGTCTCAAACTGACTCGTAACTAAACATTCGAGTGATCAGATGGGCAAATGCATATCTTAGCTATCTATTTTCTCTCTAACCATACCCTCCTCGATTCCCTTCAGAGCTGCTGTATAGTACCATGGGTGGCCATGATGATGATGACGTATCTTATCATGTAGCCAACAACCAACATCAAGATGAAGTGCTGAAAAACAAATTGAATGACAGCGGCCTTTGGAGTGACCAAGAATCCACAGACGGCAACAATGCTAAGTGGGTCAAGGAGGGCAAGAACCAACTGAGGAAAGTAGCTGAGAAACATCAGGACCAGAATGGGAACCAGGAGGACTTCTCCCCTCATGACACCAACGAGGAGGAGGAGCAGCAGAGGAACGAGGAGCAGACCAAATCTCCCAAGACCCTGGGCCTGAAGGAAGAAGAATCCAATACCATCCTGAAAGAGCCACTACTCATCAACACCCTGGTGTCTGTAGAGGATAAAGATGGTGAGGGCGAAGAAGACGACAAAGAGAAGGAAGATTCATCTGAGGCAGATGAAGAGGCCTGCAGTCTTATAGAGGAAGAGAGGGAGTCCGAGCAGAGGGATGCGGAGGCTGAAAGAGAGGGAAGAAATCCCTGTCTGCTGTTCTCTAATGTGAATGGAACACCAAGTGATGAAGAAACCAACTGGTCAGCACTGTCTCAGGAAAGCACTGTTGAAAGCCCTCCAAATGAAAACAAAGGTACGGGCGTGTTTGTTGAAATCAGTTGTGTGACTGTTTTGTTGGAACAATAATGATTATTGTCTAGTCTAACATAACAAGTGCTTCTCAGGTTGCAAGCGATGTTAAGACTCCTCGTTCTAACCCTCCCCTTCTCTCCACACAGAGTCCTTCTGGGACTCGGAGGCCTTTGAGGCGGACACAGACCTACCCTCTGGGTGGATGCGGGTTCGAGACACTTCAGGTACCTATTATTGGCACATCCCTACTGGCACTACTCAGTGGGAGCCCCCCTCCCCTCTGGACAAGGTGGGAGACTCCATGATGTCCTCCAGTATGTCCCTGGAGACAACACCCTGTGAGGAAGAGCCAGAGGTGAGATCTAACCCATAGGCCTTAGGGATGATTTGTGTTTTTTTTTTGCAAATGTATACATAAACTGATATCACATTTACATAAGTATTCGGACCTTTTACTCAGGACTTTGCTGAAGCACCTTTGGCAGCGATTACAGCCTTGTGTCTTGAGTATGCCGCTCCAAGCTTGGCACACCTGTATTTGGGGAGTTTCTCCCATTCATCTCTGCAGATCCTCTCAAGCTCTGTCAGGTTGGATGGGGAGTGTCGCTGCACAGCTATTTTCAGGTCTCTTCAGAGATGTTCGATCGGTTTCAAGTCCGGGCTCTGGCTGGGCCACGCAAGGACATTCAGAGACTTGTCCACGAAGCAACTGCTGCGTTGTCTTGGTTGTGTGCTTAGGGCTGTTGTCCTGTTGGAAGGTGAACCTTCACCCCAGTTTGAGGTTCTGAGCACTCTGAAGCAGGTTTTCATCAAGGATCTCTCAGTACTTCGCTCAGTTCATCTTTCCCTCAATCCTGACTAGTCTCCCAGTCTCTGGCGCTGAAAAACATCCCCACAGCATGATGCTGCTACAACCATGCTTCACCGTAGGGATGTTGCCAGGTTTCCTCCAGATGTGATGCTTGGTATTCAAGCCAAAGAGTTCAATCTTGGTTTCATCAGACCAGAGAATCTTGTTTCTCATGGTTTGAGGGTCCTTTAGGTGCCTTTTGGCAAACTCCAAGTGGGCTGTGATGTGCCTTTTACTGAGGAGTGGCTTCCGTCTGGCCACTCTACCATCAAGGCCTCATTGGTGGAGTGCTGCAGAGATGGTTGTCCTTCTGGAAGGTATCCCATCTCCACAGAGGAACTCTGGAGCTCTGTCAGTGACCATCGGTTTCTTGTTCACCTCCCTGACCAAGGCCCTTCTCCCCCGATTGCTAAGTTTGGCTGTGCGGCCAGCTCTAGAAAGATTCTTGGTGGTTCCAGACTTCTTCTGTTTTAAGAATGATGGAGGCCACTGTGCTTTTGGGGACTTTCAATGCTGCAGATCTCCCCAGATCTGTGCCTCGTCACAATCCTGTCTCGAAGCTATATGGACAATTCCTTCGACCACATAGTTTGGTTTTTGCTTTGACATTGTCAACTGTGGGGCCTTATATAGACATTTGTGTGCCTTTCCAAATCATGTCCAATCAATTGAATTTACGACAGGTGGACTCCAATCAAGTTGTAGATACATCTCAAGGATGATCGATGAAAACAGGATAGATCTGTTGTGGAATGTGGAAAAGTCAAGGGGTCTGAATACTTTCCGAATGTACTGTATATGTTCTGAGCAGACTTGAACTATGCTCTCCCAATTTAGACTATTTGGAGAAAAATGTAATGTTTTTGTCTGACTCTACTAGGAAACATGGGGGGACCTTTCTAACCCAGATGAAGGGACTAGTGATGGAGAGCTGTGGAAGGTAAGGGACAGCATGAATATTAATAAATACGAATGAGAATCAGGACATGGCCAAGACCTCACATTCAGAATATCCTTTAACACTGACAACACAGTAAAAAGAGAATCATTATTTTCATGTGTATGGAAAAAGGTTTTTTTATGTCTCCGATTATTAATTGGAAAACATAATTTGAAACATACTCAATGTAAACCCTCCCAACAGACACTGCGGATAAATCATTATTATGTGGGAAATAGTTGACATGGAAGCAGAAGCACTTGACATTTCATAGCTTCAACCATCAATATTTCAGTTTTAGAAACAGAGTTTAGAAAGCAGCACATTAGGATTTTGATCAACTTGGTGTTGATGAATTGACTAATTCATTGTCTTCTTGGTGATTGCAGGAGGGAGAGGTGGCATCTGACCAGAGCCTGAAGGAGTTTGAAGGGGCAACCCTGCGCTATGCATCCATCAACCTCAAGTAAGTCATGTGATAAGCCATCTCATTCTCAGCCAAAACACTCTCTTAAACCCTCCTCTCTCTCTCTCTCGTTCTTTCTCAAACAATAACGGACTGGTAACTGCCTTTTTAACTGCCTTTTTAACTGCCTTTTAACTGCCTTTTAGCTGTTCCCAATACGAGGAAGAAGAGAAACTTGATCCCCATGGCACTGACCTGGAGGCTAAGGTAAATTTGAAAATCACATTTACTCTCACTAAGATGCTGAGGCAGGAAGACTAGTCATCTGTCTGTCCCTTCCCTGTTAACATACAACTACTCTTCCCTTCCCTAATTGGACTGCGTTTGTCGGTTTATCTCTCTCCCTCTCTCTGGACCGTCCTGTGTTCTCTCTGGCCTTTATTTGCTATGACAGTATTTTGCTGTGCGCTCTCTGGGCTGGGTGGAGATGTCTGAAGAGGACATGGCACCGGGAAAGAGCAGCGTGGCTGTCAACAACTGCATCAGACAGCTGTCCTACCACAAACACAACCTCCACGACACTGCTGGCATCTGGGGAGAGGTGAGTCTGAGGAGCAGGGTCACAGGAAGGGACTGGGGTGGGCTTTTCCTGTCTGGGGGAAGAGCCTAGTGATGGGGTTGATGTCTGGGTGAAGACCTTCTGTTTACCTTGCTTTGTCTTTTTTTACCCAGCAACTGAAGCAATTACCTCTCACATTGACTGCTATTCCCTGCAGCTGCTCTGTGTTGAATAATGTTGAATACAGAGTAATTATAAACGTCCATATGGACCACTGCTTGGGAATGTCTCTTCATCTAAACCAAGGTTAAGTCTAACAGTTGTTTGCTAGAGTATTATTAGTTGTAGCACAGATGGGCACATTGAAATGTAATTTGATTGATTGCTATGCCATTCAATTTGCTGTGCATGGTGGTGATTCAGTAGGATAGTGATATGTTTGTGTTGTGTTACCAGGGTAAGGACATGCTGATGGTCCTGCAGAATGACACCATGAATCTGATCGACCCACTGGGACAGACTCTGCTGCACTCCCAGCCCATCGCCAGCATCCGCGTGTGGGGCGTGGGCCGAGACAATGGCAGGTCAGTGTCCACTAGAACAACCAGACACTGTTTGGCACCACATCTGCACTACTGTGGCAGTCAGTTAAGTGGTGTAGCTACTTTTACAGGAACAGAAAATGCTGTTTTAACTCTTTAGAAATTGTACTATTTTATATAGTGTTTATTTAGCGCTTTTTATTAGTTAATTGTCTATCTAGTCTTAGCAGTCACCTTACTATTACTTCATGACCATCCACACCTAATTAAGATATATTAGGCACTGGGAATTACATAATAGCTGGTAATTTGTTCCATTTTCTTAAAGATTCAGAAATCGCTCCGCGTTGCTAAAATTTGAATAGTTTTCCTATTTTCAGTTTGTGACCATACAAGCAAGTTTAGTGTAGAGCAGGTATTGCAATGCGGTCGGGGGTACGCCAAATAAAAATGTGATTCACATTTTAATTTTCTTTTTCTTTTTTTCTACACATTTTCAAACGGTCCATTTATATTTTCCAACGGGGCTATACATTTGGGTGAGGTTTTTTTCTTGCCTGAGTAGCCTCATTTCACTGCCCCCCGAAAAATGAAACCATCTAGTGTGTTCAGCGAAATAACACAATGTCAAATACAGGTAGCCTAGTCAAATAATTAACATCCATTCACATGAACTGTTATTCTCTCGGGGGAATTCCACTGACGGTCCGTATGTAGCCAAACGTAGCTGCTGCTCATGTTGGTATCTGTATTGATGGCGCAAAAGCCATGACAGGGAGACATAGTGGAGTGGTAATGCGCATGCAAGCAGTTGCTCCCGACACCACTTGGGTACACTGCAAATCAAATTTTATTTGTCACATACACATGGTTAGCAGATGTTAATGCGAGTGTAGCGAAATGCTTGTGCTTCTAGTTCCGACAATGCAGTAATATCCAACGAGTAATCTAACCTAACAATTTCACAACAACTACCTTATACACACAAGTGTAAAGGAATGAATAAGAAAATGTACATAGAGTATACATATAGAGTACAGTATATACATATGAGATAAGTAATGTAGGATATGTAAACATATAAAAGTGGCATTGTTTAAAGTGGCTAGTGATACATTACATCAAGATGCAGTAGATGGTATAGAGTACAGTATATACATATGAGATAAGTAATGTAGGATATGTAAACATATAAAAGTGCCATTGTTTAAAGTGGCTAGTGATACATTACATCAAGATGCAGTAGATGGTATAGAGTACAGTATATACATATGAGATGAGTAATGTAGGGTATGTAAACATTATATGAAGTGGCATTGTTTAAAGTGGCTAGTGATTAATGTATTTCATACATTTGTTCATTTTTAAAGTGGCTGGAGTTGAGTCAGTATATTGGCAGCAGCCACTAAATGTTAGTGGTGGCTGTTTAACAGTCTGATGGCCTTGAGATAGAAGCTGTTTTTCAGTCTCTCGGTCCCTGCTTTGATGCACCTGTACTGACCTCGCTTTCTGGATGATAGCGGGGTGAACAGGCAGTGGCTCGGGTGGTTGTTGTCCTTGATGATCTTTTTGGCCTTCCTGTGACATCGGGTGGTGTAGGTGTCCTGGAGGGCAGGTAGTTTGCCCCCAGTGATTCGTTGTGCAGACCTCACTACCCTCTGGAGAGCCTTACGGTTATGGGCGGAGCAGTTGCCGTACCAGGCGGTGATACAGCCCGACAGGATGCTCTCGATTGTGCATCTGTAAAAGTTTGTGTTTTTGGCGACAAGCCGAATTTCTTAAGCCTCCTGAGGCTGAAGAGGCGCTGCTGCGCCTTCTTCACCACGCTGTCTGTGTGGTTGGACCATTTCTTAACTTTCCACTATTGTCCCGTCGATGTGGATAGGGGGGTGTTCCATCTGCTGTTTCCTGAAGTCCACGATCATCTCCTTTGTTTTGTTGACGTTGAGTGTGAGGTTATTTTCCTGACACCACACTCCGAGGGCCTTCACCTCTTCCTTGTAGGCCGTCTCGTCGAGAGGTTCTTGCTGCCAAGGGAATGCCTGACAGCTTGAAAGACATTTTGGACACTACAGTGAAAATGGTTAACTTTGTTAAAGCAAGGCCCCTGAACTCTCGTGTATTTTCTGCGTTATGCAATGATATGGGCAGCGACCATGTAACGCTTTTAAAACATACAAAAGTGCGCTGGTTATCAAGGGGCAAAGTATTGAAAAAAAATGTAGATTTGAGAGATGAGCTTAAAGTTTTGTTTACTGACCATCATTTTCACTTGTCATCATGCCACCGGTCAGACGAGTTTCTCACACGACTGGCCTATCTGGGTCATGTTTTTTCTCACCTGAATGATCTGAATCTAGGATTACAGGGACTCCGCAACTATATTCAATGTGCGGGACAAAATTGAGTCTATGATTTAAGAAGTTGGAGCTCTTCTCTGTCTGCATTGACAAGGACAGCACACAGGTCTTTCCATCATTATTTGCACACAAATCATATGAACTCAAGCTTACGGACAATGTCAAATGTGATACAGCGAAGCACCCGAGTGAGTTTGGGGCGCAATTACAAAGGTACTTTCCTGAAACGGATGACACAAACTACTGGATTCATTATCCCCTTCATGCCCTGCCTCCAGTCACCGATATCTGAACAAGAAAGCCTCATTAAAACAAGCGGTTCTGTGACAATTGAATTTAATCAGAAGCCACTGCCAGATTTCTGGGCTGTACTCAGAGAATCCTGCCTTGGCAAATCGCGCTGTTAAGGCACTGATGCCCTTTGTAACCACGTACCTATCTGAGAGTGGATTCATGGCCCTCACTAGCATGAAAACTAAATATAGCCACATACTGTGTGTGGAAAATGATTTAAGATTGAGACTCTCCAATACAACACAACATTGCAGAGTTATGTGCATCTTTTCAAGCACACTATTCTCATTAACCTGTGGTGAGTTATTCACAATTTTCGATGAACAAATAAGGTTTTATATGTAAGATGGCTAAATAAAGAGTCAAATTATTGATTATTATTATTTGTGCCCTGGTCCTATAAGAGCTATTTGTCACTTCCCACGAGCCGGGTTGTGACAAACTCACACTCATTCTTATGTTTACTAAATGTAGTGTGCGTGTGGCGGGCTAACAATGATGTAAAAAAACTACATTTGAGACTTCGCTGACCCTGGTGCTAGAGGGGGTACGCAGCTGGAGGTTGAATGTTTGAAGGGGTACGGGGCTATAAAAAGTTTGCGAACCACTGGTGTAGAGAATCAAATTGTACCATCTAAACCGCAGTGAAATATATTTTCCATAACTAAAAGTATTGTTTTCAGCTGTTTGAAACTGGGGTACAAAACCGGAAGTAAAAGATGCGAAAGCGAAGCACGGGAAGCATAGAAATAGAGCAAATACAATAGCTCTGCCGCGTCTTAGACTTGCTTTCAATCCGAATGAGATCTATAACACTTTTCTATGTGAATTTGGTCGAATCCACCAAATAAGTTACATATTGCCACTTTAAGTATTACTAAAACATGTTAATTTTCATGCCTTAGGGTTGAGTTTTCCCATCCTAGAGCTCTGGATGTGGGTCTGTTTCCCATTTATTTGCCCATTTTTAAAAACTGAATCATTTAAGGCTGCATGTACACAGGCAGCCCAGTTCTGATCTTTTTTCCTCTAATTGGCCTTTTGACCAATCACATCAGATCTTTTTAGAGCTGAACTGATTAGTAAAAACACCAATTAGTTCGAAACAAGTCTGAATTGGGCTGCTATGAGTCCAATGGTCCAATGGCAGCCTATGAGTCCAATGGCATGCTCAAATACTGCAACCCTGAGACACCACTGCCCTCTGGTGGGTTGTCCATCGTATTGCAATTACATTTACTTTCAAGGCATTGGCATTCACTTAATATCAGATTTTCGTTTTGGACTAGTGTTTTTGTAATAACTGTGATTTAACTGATCATTATTTATTTTCATGCTGCATTTTGCTGCCCTATACAGGGAAAGGTATTGTACACATTTCTCTTTGGTCTTTATGCTCTCATGTCCCATTGTGTTTTTCCTACATATAGTTTAATTGATTATATTGTCATATCTAACATGATTCATTGCAATCATTTTTGTGTTTTCTGTTTTTCTTCTCTGTTGCTATAATTCAATTTAGAGAAATGCATTTGGTTCATGTACCAGTATGTAAATGGTGTACTTTTCTGTATTTGTTACAACAGAGACTTTGCTTATGTAGCGCGAGACAACCTGACCCAGGTCCTCAAGTGTCACGTGTTCCGCTGTGACTCACCTGCCAAGAACATCGCCACCAGTCTGCATGAGATGTGCTCCAGGGTGATTCTCCTATGTCTTCTATGTCACATACACTACTGGTCCAAAGGTTTAGAACACCTACTCATTCAATGGTTTTTCTTTGTTTTTACTATTTTCTACATTGTAGAATAATAGTGAAGACCTCAACTATGAAATAACAAATGGAATCATGTAATAACTAAAAAAGCCACCCTTTGCCTTGATGACAGCCTTGCACACTCTTGGCTTTCTCTCAACCAGCTTCACCTGGATTGCTTTTTCAACAGTCTTGAAGGAGTTCCCACATATGCTGAGCACTTGTTGGCTGCTTTCCCTTCACTCTGCGGTCCGACTCATCCCAAACCATCTCCATTTGGTTGAGGTTGGGTGATTGTGGAGGCCAGATCATCTGATGCAGCCCCCCATCACTCTCCTTCTTGGTAAAATAGCCCTTACACAGCCTGGAGGTATGTTGTGTCATTGTCCTGTTGAAAACAAAAGATAGTCCCACTAAGCCCAAACCAGATGAGATGGTGTATCGCTGCTGTGGCAGCCATGCTGGCTAAGTGTGCCTTAAATTCTAAATAAATCAGTGTCACCAGCAAAGTACCCCCACACCATAACACCACCTCCTCCATGCTTCACAGTGTGAAATACACATGCAGCGATGATCTTTTCACCCACTCTGCGTCTCATAAAGACACGACTGTTGGAACCAAAAATCTCCAATTTGGATTCCAGAACAAAGGACAGATTTCCACTGGACTAATGTCCATTGCTCGTGTTTCTTGGCCCAAGCAAGTCTCTTCATCTTATTGGTGTCCTTTAGTAGTGGTTTCTTTAAAGCAATTCAACCATGAATGCCTGATTTCAAGAAGTCTCCTCTGAACAGTTGATGTTGAGATGTGTCTGTTACTTGAACTCTGAAGCATTTACTTGGGCTGCAATTTCTGAGGCTGGTAACTCTAATGAACTCATCGTCTGCAGCAGAGGTAACTCTGGGTCTTCCATTCCTGTGGCGGTCCTCATGAGAGCCAGTTTCACCATAGCACTTGCTTGATGATTTTTGCGACTGCACTTGAAGAAATGTTCAAAGTTCTTGAAATGTTCCAGATTGACTGACCTTCATGTCTTAAAGTAACGGACTATTGTTTCTCTTTGCTTATTTGAGCTTTTCTTGCCATAATATGGACTTGGTCTATTAGCACATAGGGGTGGTATACGGAAGATAGCCCTACCTAATAACAACACAACTGATTGTCTCAAACGCATTAAGAAGGAAAGAAATTCCACAAATTAACTTTGAACAAGGCACACCTTTTAATTGAAATGACTACCAGGTGACTACCTTATGAAGCTGGTTGAGAGAATGCCAAGAGTGTGCAAAGCTGTCATCTAGGCAAAGGGTTGCCATTCGAAGAATCTCAAATATAAAATATATTTTGATTTAACACTTTTTTTGGTTACTTTGTTTGTTTTTTGGTTATTTCATAGTTTTGATGTCTTCACTATTATTCTACAATGTAGAAAATAGTAAAAATATAGAAAAACCCTTGAATGAGTAGGTGTTTAACTTCTGACTGGTAGTGTATCTAATATACTATTTCCTGTGGAATGACTCATTTCATGATGACTTGAACATGTCTTTCTCTCTCTTTCTCTCTCTCTGTACATTCAGATAATGACAGAGAGGAAG